>NW_008796043.1:417928-446126 GCF_000699145.1 Aptenodytes forsteri
ATTATCGTGATGGTTTTGTGAAAAGGAAAGTAGCAGTTATGGCCAAGACTATCTGAGATGGTTGCTAATTTCAAGTGATTTAAGTTGAAGGACATTGCAAATATTTAACATGTTACCTTAAGTGAAGGCAGTGTCTGAATGGCAGAGCAGCAAAAAGATTATAGGATTCATATCTTACAGTTCAGCAACCTTTCAGATGGACCACACCATGACTCAGGGGCAGAAAATCCCTGCTCGTCAATTCACTTTAAGCCTTCTGACTTTGTTGCTTTAATACAAACCAACTACATAATTTAGCTACCTGGCTGCTAGTGGGAAATAAATATTACTGAAGCTTCAGACTTGGAACATTTCAAACTTTTCATCTGATTTTGATCTTTGAAATCTTATAAATAAACTTGTAACTTTGACATTACAATCCTTCAGCAAACACTTTCATCTTAATGACATTTTACTCATTACACTGTTCCCACCTAACAGGAGCTTCACTTCTGGAGTGGGTTTGGCTTTTATTGTTTTGGGTTTTTTAAAAAAAACCTTGCCATTATGCAGCTGTGTAATATATGACAATAGAGGGTGATAAATACTGCACAGCTGAAGCTGAAAACAAGTTGAGTTAATGGAATGAAGTGAAGGTGATGACACTTTTTTTTTTACACAGAAAGCCATGAGATATTTTAAACAATATGTTTTACACAAACACAAAAAGAAATCCTTCATTTTTCCCTAAAGAGTCTCTGGTGCAAAATTTATTCCCACTGGAGAACACACACAAAAAAAATAAATCCTAACCTCTATTTAATGACTTCATGAATTCACACAAAGTGGGATAACATTTGTGCTTCGAAAATCCAGGTGAAGTAGCAGTCCTCCATGCTGCTGCTAAAATCCTCTCTGTTGCTGGTGGCTGCTAGAAATTAAAGAGTTAAAATGGAGACCACTGAAAAAGAGTAAAGCATATGTTATATGCAGCACGTTACTTGCTCACTGGGCTTCCCGTGGGCCAGTGAAGGTTGGGAACCACTTCTGTAAAGGAAATGTATATGGTGTCAAGTTATAGAGAGTCCTGTGTGTTAGCTCCATCTCTGCAACTGATTAGCCCCAGAATGACTTTGGCCTCACATAGTTTCTTACAAACATTATTTAGCCAGGCTTCAAAACTTAAGCAGGCAACACTGTTATTCCCAGTTTACAGATGAGTTATAAGTGCAACAGGGTTAACAGCTACTGCAAGGGGACACATTAAATGAGCATCAGGAGCTGGAATGAAATTCAGTTTCCCAACCCTTGCCCACTTAGCCATAATGTCCACAGTCTAAACCACTTAGATGAAAAAAAAAAAATTAATCTCCTTCGCTGAAACCATGTCCCCTGAAGCCATTTCTGATGCCTAAGTAAGCATTGTAATTTTCAGAGCTACTATGCACCTGCAGCTTCCAAATAGTTTCCAAAGGTCACCCACCTATCCTAATTTTTCTAAGCCTCAGCTTCTTAAGTCTTTCAAAACGTGGAAAGAATAGCTATCTGTCTCCCAGTCTTCCTGCCCACTGAGGTCAATGAGAGACTTTTCCCTCCCAAATTCTTTTCCTTCAGTTTTGGAGAGCAATTGTCTCAGGGTGGGGAAACGTCTGCTTCAGGAGAAACTGTTGTGTTGAGAATCACTACCTAATCATTACCACCCATGCACCACACAATACAAACAGTAAAAATGATGAGTAAATAAAACAGCATAAAAATAAAGAATAAGAAAACAGCACAATCATCCTAACAGCGATGGCTGGAAATTCATCTTGGAAGGCTTAACTGTTCCTGTGGCACAGAAGCTAGGAGTGATTGTTCTGTGCCACGATGGCATTGCCCAATAACCCATTCTGTCTAAACTAACAGAGCTGGCTAAATTATCCTGCCTTGTGTTCTCTTGTAATTAATTGTTTAGTTTAAAGAGAGGATAAAAAAGGCTGGCTGGGATCCAAGCTCAATTGCCTGCTGCTATGACAGAAAAAAGTACTGATCAGAATATTTCTCTGCAGGATGAAATGTGTATCTCCTGGGCTTTTAGCAATAGCAAAACAAGTTTACATTTCTGTCTCTAATACGATTCTGTCCTCTAAGTCATTAACAGTTCCTTGATCCCTTCTCTTATTCCTGCCCCCTTTCTCTTATTTATTGAAACTTGTAATATAAACAGCATTTCTTCACCTACTGTCTTTTTGAATTGTTGATTGTCTGGAAAATGACACTAGCACAAGGTTTCAGGGCATTTCCTCTGTATAGCAGTGGTGTTTCAGTCGCATGCGAGTGTTGTCAGACACCAGCTATCATTTAGGGCCATCAGGGGCAACTCAGGGAGCAAGATACTGGGCCAGTGTAAATGAGCACAGCACAATGTGACCTCAGGAGCATCGGGCAGATTCGCACAAGGCTGAGGATCTGGCCATGTGACTGTTTCCAGCTAAAATCACATTCTTCCCCCACCACACGCTGGAAAATTAGAGACTGCAGATCCTTCTAAACATGCTTATGGATGTAGAAAACCCTTTCATAAGGCAGGGGGGGCGGGGAGGGGTTTCTTCTGAAAGGCAGTATAGGACTGGATTGGAAGTGCCAGCACTTTTGCCCCCTCGTTGTCACATTCCTTTCCCAGGCCCAGCCGATGAGGCGGTCTGTGAGCCGCTCTGGCTGGGAAGGATCGCATTGCTGAACGGGGACAGGAAAGGGAATGTGGTTTCCTGAAAGGTTTCCAGCAAGTACATGGGAATGGAGCTCCTGAAAGAGACATGGAGCTGGAAGAACTTCCCTTCTGAGAAACACTTCCAATCCGTTCCCCAGGCCAAATGTAATAACAGCTCTGACATTATTATTACAAAGGGGGAAAAAGTCATTCTTCCAACTTGCTGCTGTGATTTCTCCATTTTGAAGCCACACCTTCTTTGAGACCTGGAAGTCATGTGTTTTCACATGCAAGCCTCCTCACAAGGGATGCTTCTTGGGCACATCTCTACCAGCACTTATGACCAAGTGATAAGGTGCCAGGAATGCTTCTGGCAACAAAAAAATGAACTTAAAGATGTGTTTTTCTACTTGGGTCCCTCCTTATATCTCTTGATTTACGTGGAATATATTGCCAGAAATTGTCTGCAATATATGACAAGCTTTTTCCTACTGTCAGTCATGAGCCAATATTTAGATATGAGAGAAAATTCTGTGTGAAAACCAGCTATTTTGCTATTTGGTGTGGCAAATTTTAAGTTTGGTAGGATCCTTCTACAGCTGCAAAGTCTCTTCCTTTCTCCACTTAATACCCTACACTGCACAACAAATTAAGAAAAATTATTTGAAACGTCTCTCTAAACAAGCCTATTGGAGAATATGCTAACTGGTCCTTATGAGTGAACACTAAGAGAGTTGTGCTAAATATTCAGACTATCACTAGAAGGGTTAGGAAATAACGTATGAAGGAAGAAATGAAGAAGCAAAAGCAGCAAGGGACCCAGTTTCTGGTTTACCGTCCAGGAATATGCTGGAATATGCACAGAAGAGTTACAAAACAAGTGCTGTTGACAGTACAAAGGGGAAAATAAAGCCATTAGAAACAGTATAAATTGTACTGGCATGAATAATGTTTCTCCCCAGACTTCATTCTAGAAAAAAAAGGGGGTGGCATTAATTCAGCAACCTCCGTTTCTAAATAGGTTCAGTTAAATTGGTACAATTTTTGTTTAGATAAGGCCTCAGACTCACTGACTCTCTGGAACCCCCTCTTAGTCTTACCTCTAACCACTTTTTCCAGCCCATGGGAGGGAAAAATGTACCACAGGAGGCAGAGCCAGACACCAGTAGTATCATAAGAGCCTCAACCAAGAGTGTCTCAGCAAACACAGGGCCAGAATCCACCCTTGCTCACAGTGAGCAATTCATTTGATTGGGACTACTTAAAGAGGCAACTTTTAAGCTGCCAGCTTACCAACACCTGACAGCCATCAGCCTACAGTGCCTAAGCTGCTATAAAACATGAGTCAGTCAATGAATTACATGATTTTTGGAAAATAAGAGTCATTTAGAACATTCTATTCACATCTCTGTGTACAGATCATTTAACCTCGTGGGTGGAGGGTTTTTTTATTATTTTAACTAAGCATATAAAAGCAATAAGAACACAAAAGTTCTTACCAGTATCAGGAAAAATTAAAAGACCATTTTTTACAGGGTTATGTCTATATTCTAAGTAAGGGCAGGAAGCTCTTTTGACTTCTGAGAAAATACAGCCTTAACTATACAACCCAAAACTGACAGCATGCTTTTCTTAAAATTCAAAATACAGGATTTTAAACAGTTGATGGCTAATTTTAGCTGATGTTAGAAGCTCAGGTAACAATTGAGAGAGCTGTTTCTGTAGTATTTCTGGGTTTGCAGCTAACTCAAACATCCATATACTTCACAATCTCATTTCCATAGAAAATTTTTTTAGGAAATAAATACACTACACTTTGGATGAGTGTTTCTTCTTTCCTTCTGATTCTCTCAGTCAAATAGAAACAGCCAAGAAATCAAAGATTCATAATGGGATATAGAAAATACCACTAAAAATATCAAGTAGCAACAAAACTCTTGAGACGCCAGAGAACTACTAAACTGCAATCAATTTATGCAAAAAGCTGTACAAATATGCCTGAGGACACAGGTTCTTGCAGTCAGAGATAGGTGGATATAAGGCACCTAAATCCAAAATGGTGACAAAAAAACTGTCTAAACTTGAGGATGGCTAAACTCACTGGAACCCTTCTTACTTGACATGAAGTACACCAGGTTGCAGGAGATTACTTCTACAAATGTGTAAGATTGACAGAATCTAGGTCGATGAACACCTTTACTCCTGAATACAGTCATGATTTAGAAACAAGGTGTTTCTCAGTTTGCATCCTTCAAGGAAACAAATTCAGCAGGTGCTTTCAGAACAAGCTCAGCACTCACAGATAAACTGAGGTCTCCACAAAAAGCCAGTTGTGGACACCGTGTTTAAATGGAGCAGGAAGAGGAATTTGTGTCATTGACATCTTTGCGCTTCTCAGTCAACACCAGGTTAATAATATACAGACGTGGGCCTGGAAGCAGGATTCCTCCCTCCCAACAGAGCACCCTGAGCACTAAGCAACAGAGTTACACTGCTTTTTGCTCACTGGTTCAGTGAATCTCATGGTCCTTGCAAGCAGCTGACAGTGGCACAAACAAGAAACTACTCCAGATCATCCTGTCTCGCATCTGGTAGAAGGACATATTTTTAGGGGGGGGAGCCTAAGAAGAGGATTTGATTCCTCCTTCCCGCTCCGTACAGACTAAGGAGAAGACAGAACTCACATCTCCCCATCCAGACAAGCACTCTAACCTGCAAGCTTTCCCTCCGGTCACACTGTGGAAGAGCGGTTGACTGCTTGCTTTTGCACACTTCAAAGAGGATGCTGGGCTCTGGATCATGGCTAGATAGAGGAATCTTCCCACAAACCCTGCTGAGGCTTGACTTCAGGCACATCCTAGCTAAAGTTCAGTGCTCCCTCCTGGCTCACTCTAGACAGCTGGCTATTCAGTGTGAGTGTTTTCCGACTCATCCCTATGAATCACCACTTTTTGGTGTACAGTCTAGTGTACTTAGACTGATGGTTTCCCATCTGGTGAGAAGATTGCTGAGCTCACCAGACATAGCATTAATTAACAATGCAACAGTTACAGACAAACTGTTCTGGAGCAGGAAGTGCCCCTTCACATTTGCCTTGCTTTCTGACTGACTCTTTTCCTGATGAAAAGGCACTGGAAAAGCACGTTATTAGCATCCTCTGTTTTCTTAGTATGACGGTCCTCATGTATGTCAACAAGAGATTTACATGGCAGGCCAGCATGACACTGACATTCTGAATCGCCAGCAACCCCATCTGGTTTTTGCAGGGTCTCATAAAACCAGCATGTGTGCCCATAAACTCAGAAACACCATCAGCACCACGGAGGAAGTTGCCACTCAGGCAGAGTTACCTTCATGTGATCTTCAGGGTTGCATAGCTGAACATAATTTTCCTCAGACCAGGCTCAAAAATTCTGACAGTGCAGCCTGTGCACGAACCAGAGGAAGGGAACCTAGAGGGCAAGCCATCAATAATCATAAAATGCAAGATTAAGTGACCAAGCAGCAACTAATTTAACCAAGTTTAGGAAATTAAGGTCACCCACTTTGATCTTGTGTTTGAATATTTCCTAACGTCCTCTATAGTTCTGCTTCAGCTCCCATCACGCTTTTCAGCAAATACTCCATAGAGGCCTCACTGTTCGCCATCCCTGAGCTTGACACTGTGCTCCATGGTGAATTAATGTGGCGTCCCTGCTGGGTGTGCTGGGCCTGCCACTCCAATTAAGAAAAAAGGAGATGAGATAATATAGCCACCAAACCTAGCAGAAATCTGGCTGAAATGGTTCTGAAATGCTCTTACTGTTGGCATTGTTCCCTGCCAAGTCTCCCCACCCTCCGCTGTCATTTTCTCCTTTTATAAGAGGAAATGGATGCTAAATCAGCAAGTTAGGTTCTCTCCTTAACATAACAATTACTAACAATGCACCTTTTCCCCTTTGCTATACATTACTTTAGTGTGTAATTCAGCTAAATGAGAAGACAGGCACCACTTATACACACTGTCTCCATCCTTTCGTGTAAGGCCAGGACTAGCTGCATTCACCAGCCAAGAGATCTGCAAAACAACTGCTTTTTCCTTCCACTCTAGCGGCATCCATAGGTCTCCTTCTGCTACTACCTCTCTTCATCCCCAGGAAACCAGGACCCCAGGAAATGAGCTGTTGCAGACAGAGGAAGGATGAGACTTCAGTCATTCAAGATGCTGAAGACTAGAACTTAACCTCCAGCTATTCCACAGATTTTTTTTTTCTGTGAGGTTGGCCAAAAAAACTTATTTAGCACTATTTCCTACTTATACACCTAACTCTACTTGAGTTAAAAGTATAAAGACTTTTGGAGACTGTCCTTAGTTTCTTCAGCTATATAAAACATGTCCTGTCAGGTCACTCCAGCAATGGTGGAGCGCACCATTGCACAATCACCTACAGCACCCTTAGGCACGACATCAGTCCCACAAAACCCGGTGACATGCCCGATAACCCCTTTCTAGTGCTTTGCACTATACCCATCCCATCTGCACCGTGCCTACCTCACAACCCTAATACACGGCACTAACTGACTCACACTGCTATTTGCTAGCCCTGCAGCACAGGGGGACCCAGGGGGCTTGAAGGGAAAATGTGAGCCAAGGGAAAGTGTGGCTCAGTCACCTTCCAGACTCCCACCCCAGCTTAATGATACTCCTACCAGGCAGTTCACGTAGGAGAAAGGAGGCAATACCAGCCTCCATAGGCTTCATGTGCCTTAATGTCTACATGGAAAAGGGCTGTCCTTTTCCAAAGACTCTGTACTGAGTTACACAAGCAGGGCCTATAGGTATTTACTTCCATGTAGTCCTTTTCCAAAGACTCTGTACTGGGTTACACAAGCAGGGCCTATAGGTATTTACCTTGTTTCCTTAATGTATTCTCAAAGGCTTGGATGTCCTCTCCCTGTAGGGAGCCTACAGAGCTAGATGGGATCAGGAGGACTCACCAACATCCATGCACATGGCAAAGCCCAGATGGAGAGGGAGAGCAATGGAGAACTTCCTCAGAATATTACGCGTGCATATACACAGGGGATTGGGAGTGAAGACCTTGCCTCTCAAAGTCACACAAAGCACTGGACAAGGGAAACAGCCTTCCAGCCTACCCTGACCTGCTTTGCAGCCAGGCAGCTCACAGGGAGTCTAGCTTATGCTACCAAAACCCTGATATGTCAGCTTTGCAAAAGATAGGAAATGTCAAGAGAAGTCTCTTCAACCATGACTCTGCACAGTTGTCTTGTCAAATCTCTGTGCCAACAGCATTTGGCTCTAAGTCTTGTACAGTCCACTCAGGAAGGACAGGTGCTCTCCATTCTTCCTGGGCAACCTCCAAATCAAAAGCAAGGTGTGACTGTCCAGGTTCTTGGGCAGATGACCTGGAGTGAATTACACAGAGGTCCTCCTAAAGCTCACCCCCTGACAAAAGAGGAAGGAAAAAGGGATGCCCTACACTGTCCTGCCTTGTGGGGACTCGTTTGCTCAAACACCTTGCGCAGAGGAGCCACCACGGTGGCTGTGGTGCTGCCTGCAGGACACAGAAGAAACCGCAGAAGAGCTGTCGGGAATTTGCCACAAGGCTCGATGCTGATCTCCAGCTCCTGCCAGCCCTCCCAGCTGCTTTACTCCAAATCTGATTGTTTGAAACTTGTCAGCAGCTGAAAAGGTGAATTTCACACAGCCTAGGGATACCAAGTGATGTGGATGTGCCAGTACGTGCATAGTTTGGGCCCTAACTGACACCATGATAATTATCTATAAGAGTTGAATAACTATCTATACAAATTAGGAAAATTTTGGGCATAATTACCCACTTGGAATAGATCATGAGAACATGTTTTTCTGAGGACCCAGCTCTCAGGTGAATACACACACTGCAGACACTGGCATGTCCCTGGTTTGTTCAGATTTCAGGTCCTATGCTTCCAATTCATTTCAGAATTCAGTCAAATTTAAAGGCCATTGTTATTCCCAGTTCATTTGAGAGAGCCAGTCTGAGGTTCACAGCTGACCACATTTTCTTTAAATGCATACTGTGTAATTTTAACTCCCTCTTGGCTTGCTCTGTTGTAGATTCTATTATAAAAAAATGAATGTTCATTATTAAGTGATTTATTACAATATTCAACATTAAAGGCCAGTTGATCACAATTGATGTGATCAATGTAGCTGCGCTGAAGTCCTTGAATGATCGCTAATTTACACCAGTGGGAAGTCTTGTTCTTATAGTATCAAGATTTTAAAAATGCTTTATTTTATTTTTATTTCTGTCCGGCTGAACTGCTGTGGGGAAGAAGCAGTGTCATTGCTCTTTGGCAAGACTCTCTCGGCTTTGTATCTATTCTTATGAAGCTTCCAGTCAAGTTTTTGCAAACTCAGACATTTAGTTACTGTGGTTTCAATACGCACTTCAGCCTATAGATGCTCAGCTGAAGAAACCACCGATTCCAATCCTCTGGTAGCTCACCTATCATCACCAGTGTAAACCAACCAGCCTTTCCTCCACCAGCAGCCTAAATTCCCTGAAGCAGTGTTTCCAGATGGGGAAACTGCCTTCACAGACACCTGTTACATCTCACAATATCAGATAGCACAACGTCTGTAATTCTACCTCAGAGTCATCCTACAACTTTGTGAGTCACACTACATGTTTCATGTACCCAGTGAACTAAAGCAAACAAACAGGAACTATTTGTATTCTTCTTATTTATGCCAGGGCTTATAATAAACCCCTTTGGAAACACTTCCGAACAGGTAGCAGCCGGCACACAAGTTTTGCCAAGGATTTAAACTAGTCTTTACCTGTTGCAGCTGTTGGGAAATTTCTAGCTGTTGCTAGAAGTGTACTTGTACCTGCATGCTGGGATTGGGAGTGTGAGCAGGTGTTTGCAAACCACAGTTATATTGCTAACCGTGCTTGTTGTCTCAGACTCAATGCTAATCATACTAGCAATGCCTGATACCTGCAATATCTTGCTGTAAAGATTCTCATTCAATTTGTCTTACAACAGTGATCAGAACTGCTCTAAGCTATAAAAGCCTCTCCAGCTAATTTCTATGTGCCGCGCAATGCTCCTTACCCTGAAGGCCCTTTAAGATTTGACCCCTTTCACTGTTTTTCCTGCTGTCAGCCAGGACAGCAAAAGAAGAGGTGGCATGCAGGCTGAAAAGCCTAGCAGTCCTCAATCAGCCCTTTGTCTTTCATGACCAGCTTTTTATCCAGGGGCAACAGTCTTTTTCCATTACCAGTAAAAATGAACCCCCCAGTAGGGGTGATGAAGAAACAATAAAACTAATCATTAAGCAGGCCTGCTGAGAAGTGAATTCCAGTCCCAGGTCAGATCTAATTGCATTCTGACACAGAAGCAATGGCCTGGTCATTTATATTAGCAATGTCATGTTTCTTTTTATTTATTTGTCTCCATTCTGCTCTCCGTCCCCGTAAAGAAAGAAATATAGATGTGTAGATCGATGAAAAGATGTACATAGAGGTCAAAATACACATACTGTCCTGTGGTGTACTTTGCAAGTTTCTGAAGCACTCTCTTTTTAACCAAGATCAGTTGTGGAAAAACTAAAAACAAATATAGCATTTTGGAAAATGATGAGCAACTGTAAAAGGGAGATTTAGTAAAAATTATGGTAGTGTCATGGCCTATTACCAAGGAAAACCATGTACACAGGGGAGGAAAGACAAATTTAATCATGCATATAAGCACACAAGATAGATATATGTGTAGCTGTGATTTTTAAAACTAAGGAGATTTAGATACCTACCTTTGAGTAATTACAACAGAAATACGCTACTTTTGAGTTCAAGTACAGCACATGCGTGCACATGGCATACACACACATCCATGAATATACTCCTGAAAATATAACTATCTTTAGGTCCCTTTCCTCCCTTGCCACCTTCCTTTTACTGCTTTCACCATTAATGATGCTTTGCCCCCGACTGCATCCTCAGCCTCCTCCCCCACTGTTTTTTGCCCAGACTCCCAGCCAGCCTCCCAGCCTGCGACTCTTCCTTCAAGAATCTAAACAAGATGCCTTTGCATCTGACTGAACACAATGGGCCTCTCTTCAAAGCCAAGCAACATTTTTCCTATCATTGTTTGCAGGGGAAGAGTCACTCTGCACTCCGCTCAGATATTACGGTCTCACAAGCCTTATTAGCTTATGGGTAGAGTTGCTGTCATAAGAGGGTTCGTACAACTAACAAGATTGCTTAATCCCTTCCTAGGTCCCTCAGCATTTGTAACAAGTTTTGTAATTGCTTTTTAAATAAAATGCCCTGACCTTGGAAACTCACTTGCAACCCAGCTCAATCCTCTGGCTTTTTTCCCTTCATATAGCTTTTATGACCTCTCCTATCTGCATATCAAGCCCTTTCTCAGAAGTATCTTTGTCCAATCCTCTTGATGCTATCCAGAGCTAAAAGCCCTCAGCACGTGCTTTGGATCCGATCCCTACCTGGCTGCTGTGCTCTGCTGGTAACAACAAATCAGGGCCCAGAAAATGTATTTGTAGAACCTGGAGTTGTTCCATCTAATTGCAAGCAGGCTTTCACAACTCATTTACTGAAGAAAACTTCCTTATCAGTTGAGGATGTGACTAACTTCCACCCAGATTTCACGTTGTGGTTCTTATCAAAAACATTTGAAAAGATTTTTCCTTTATCCATGGAATCAGCTTTCAGAACTTGCCTTATTGAAAGCCACAGCATGGCACGGTGACAATTTTGCCTAGTATTTGCCATGCACTTCATGTTCTAGGGTCAGCTGAGCTGTGCCTGCCCTTGGTGGCACAGGAGTGAAGCAGGCTAGCATAGCTATGCCACAGTTACTTTTTTGTATTAAGCTCCATGCCACTATGAATACAGTGCTATCAGTATCCAAGGTAGCTAGTTTAACAACTCATTCATTCCCAATAGTTTCCAACCTTGTGAACATTAATCATTGTCAGGGCAGGCATGCATTTCCCGTTGCATTGGTGTGCCCACACTGGATTTTTTTAGTTGCCTGTGGTGAGTCTCTTAAAAGTCACCCATGGATGCCAGGCTGAAAACCTCTGTGATGCTCTAGGACACTCCAGCCCTCTCTGTGCAGACATGCCATAAGAGCCAGGCTGTACCGCCTGGGTTCTGCTTCCACCTCTGCCACTGAATTGCTGGACAAATTTGAACAAATCACATAACTTGTGCCTACATTTCAGCCTTTTACCTAATGTATATAGGGGAGTTCTCTACTTCTCTAGGGTATTCTGCGGCTTAAGAAACACTTACAGGGTGGGCTGGATCAATGTGTAACAAGGTGGAAAGGACTGGGAATTGCATCTAGAACCATTAACCTACCGAGGATCTAAATCACATTAAAAGCTACAGGGATTTCATTCCCAAGAAGGTGAGCGTCTAAAACATACCCAAAACATTATAGACATTACTGAAATGTAATTAAATAGTAAATATTATTATAGTAATAACTTAGCACTTTGCTTTCCAAGACTGAAAAAACATTTCGGTAAACTCTAATTAAGACTCAACTCATGAAACACAACCTCTTTGCAGTGGATAGCAATATATGTGTAATGGTGTGCAGCAACATGACCCAACAGATTAGAGCAGGAAAGTGACGAAAATACCACATCCAACCTGCAAGTTCAGAGGGAATTAGGTAAACAGAAGGATTCCAGGTGGAACTGGGATTAGGGCAACTTGAAGTAAATTAACTCTACTGCCAGAGAAACAATTACGGAACACTTAAGACCAGTAATTGTGAAGAAGCTTTTTAATATCTTTTCTGAAAAATGCTACCCGCATCAGCAGTGTTCCCTACATCCTATTGAGACACGAGTACTGACTCAGGTGAGGATGTGCCACCTACAGAGGAACTACTGCTGACTGCAGCACTTGAGGGCTGCAAGAACTACCCCAGCCCCACTGAGACATCAGAACGGCGCTAGGCAGCGAGAGCCTCTTGCACAAGGCACTTCGCAGGATCCTCTTTCTTCTCAATATCAAGCTGCCCAGGACCTTCTTCTCCTGTAGTCCCGCATATCTCAAAACGTGAGCAGAGGAATTTAATTGCAAACAGGCTCCGTTCCTCTCATATCCATAACTATAAGCTGCTATTATATTTTATACCTGGCATAAGTAAACTACATTCATTTTCACCAATTATTTTCCCTTAATCTCCATGCCCTTCCCTAATCTTGATAAAAATATTTGAAACTTTAAATCCATTTAATTTTCCAGTATTTGTCATTAGCGCAATGAGATTACTGTTTTTCCTAAAATTGCAAACTATATCTGGTTTGCAATATATATTGCAAACTGTATCTGGTATCTATTTCTGGTTGTGCACCAGAAATGACTTGTTTTTATACAAAACACACCAGTTTAAACTACTACACATTATTTATCAGAAATAAATGAAAAATTGCCAATTCATTATTTTTATTAAGCATGTAACACATCACATGAATATATCTATGCAAAAGTGTCCTGGTACTAAAATTTCAAACACCCCCAAACTCAAGACTACTTAGATACTTCAAGCTAAGTCTCTCAGGTCTTGATTCAAAGCTCTTTGAACCCAGAAAGAGTCAATCCATTGACTTTTATTGCTTTTGTTCCACACTCTTAAAGGTCGCATCAGAATATTTGGAGATAGAGCTGAATTTTTACACACAGCTAACCTCCAAAGTCTGGGAAAGCCTGAGCTTGGGAATGACAACCCAAAAATTATCCACAGAAATGGTCCCATGTAGCCAGAAAAAGTTGGTAATTCCTTATACTCTCTTTCTCCAGATCATCTTACCCCAAAGAAAAGACTATTGGGAAGAGTTTCCATGTGCCATATAAAATCTGTTTCATTTTGTGGACATCTCACCAGCATCTCCTCTATAGAAATGCAGGACAGGGTCACAGCACTAAGTTTCAGGTGGACACCAGGCACGGTGCAACAACCCTGGTACAATGTCAAAGCACCCACTCCATTTCACTTGCAGGCTACTCAGGCTACTCAGTGGTAGACTGAGCTCCGTGGAGTCATTTGAACTTCAAGGTACGTCACATAATGGATTATCATCACTCACACAAATCACTGAAAACCTCTCATATGACACTTGCGCTTTTAAATAAAATCACTAGGCAGATGGAGGTTGGTAGACCATACCTAGGCCTCTTTAGTCAGACCCTCTTCTCCCTCTGCTGCTGAATTTAGAAATGTCACCTCTAAAATTAATGTCCTCACACAATAGTCTCATACATTGTCTCCTAAGCTCCCCCGAAGCCCTTGAAAATTCATAGGAACATTATCGAGGAAAAAAAAAAAACCACCAATATGTGAGAGGGTTGTCCAACACCTGTTGGCCCTGAATTTAGGAAAACTGCAATTAAATGTACCAGCAGACAATCAGGAACTTTCTAAGAGCTCTGAGAACAAACGTTTACATATAAAAGCTTGATTACAGCCTTCAAAAAATTCCAAAAATCTGTTTTGTAGGACAGCTATTCCGAGGTTTTCTTGTCATTTATGATTTTTATTAACATCCATATCAGCTTCAGCTCCCTGCCATGGACTGAATTTCCAGAAGCTCCACTTCATAAGGCTTGTTGAAGCCTATTGCACACAAGAAATGACTTGGATAAAAATGCTGGAGTCAAGACAGAAGAAAAAAACTCCCCTTCTCTTCCATCCTCCAAAAGATTTACAAAGACTTAGTGTAAGAGCATTTTTTACCAGTAGTTTTCTTACTCAGGAGGAAAACTAATTTAGTAATCCCATTGAGCAAATGACATGTCTGATTGTCTCTGGGAGAGAAGTGAAGGAACAAAGAAACCTTGTCACACCATTCTTTTTAGGATGATGTTATTCAACCCCCACACCCTTGCCAGCAATTCCTCGTGACTCATTCTCCTCTGAAAATGCTGTTATTGATCTTATATTGCGACAATGAAATTTGACTTATTTGGTGTCTGTTTCTGTTCAGTTGGCCTTTCACAGAAGCCAGAAAACAGTATCTAGATGCCTTTATAAAAACTGGAATGTAGTAAGAAGATTTAGGGAGAACTTATTATGGATGAGTATGATGAATAAACAGAGGGCAAAAGTTACTAAGGAACTGAGGTTTCTTCCAATTCTACCTCTTCTGAGGAAGCAGCAGAGAAAGAGACTTTTCAGCCTCAGTCAGAGAAAACTCCAGTTTCAGTCTCAGTTATCTGTTAGGATCCACCAGCCCAAGTTCACTAGAATACCAAATGCTCCGTTCCCAGCAGCTATCTATTGCTCCACTGGGGATACCAACACGGAAAAGACAAAGCCTTCTTTACTCTCCTTACACCAGCTAAGTATTCCCAACCACTTGAACCAGCTATTGCAGGTCTACAGTAGTACCAGAATGGGCAATTTTAACACGATCTTGCTTGTACTGAAGGCAACAGTAACCTGATTTCAGTGTGAAGGCCCTTTGGGGATCACCCTTGCTCAAAAAAAAGCCAGAGGGTAAATGTCACCAGAAGCATACTCCAAAACTGACTTCGACAGGGATGATGAAAAATGAAAAAATGAGGTCTTTAAGCCTAGGTGCTCTACCAAGATTTACTGGGAAGCAGGCAATCTGCCGAGCATCCCTGTACTCCTTGCCCAGCTCCAAGCCTTCAGCCCTGCTCCGAAAGAGCCAGGTTCCCTCGGGCCCTTTCCACTGCCAGAGCGAGCTCTTGAAACCTCGCTGGAGCTTGCTCCCTCTCCTGCAACACCAGGTTATTAAAGGGCCCGTATTTTCTGCCTGCCCCCTCAAACATAAATCCCCATTTTACATTGCCTTTCCTTTAACGCTGAACATAAAAGAATGTACTTTTTATTGGAGTTTTATCTTTGCCTGGGCTTCTAACAACCCATACCGAACACTCTGTTATTATGGCCCCTTCTGGATTTAGAGGCATATAAGCTGTTTGTGCTTGGCTGCATACATTGGTATTTTTATGTTCTTACGTATCTTTATCTGTACGGTATCTCTGAATACGCTTAAAACTGTTTCAAAAAAACACCCTAAGACTTCATTCAAATAAAACTGTAGAAAAGCAATCTGCTACACGCATGTTTCCTCATCACTTGAACTTTCATGTTCAGCGAGGGCTGGAGTGTTTAATTTTGGCCATTTGTTTTAATTTGGCCATTACAGTTAAAAGGCCATGCCCCAGATTTGGCCCTGTGAAGAGGTAGTTTTCTCCAGTTTATATGGGTATGAGGCATAGAATTTTCACATCATAGAAATGGTTCTCTCTCGTCTTCTTTTTTTTTTCCTAATGTAAATTTTGTAATGCTAATTCCCTTCATAAGAGACATAGGGATAAGTGGTGGTTTACAGTTCAGCCTTCCCCTGGTACCCATAAATATTTATTGTTTCTTGCCCTGTTTCAAGGCGCAGATGAAATTCATCTTCCTGGGGGGGAGTGGAGAGGGAAGGGATGTGGAGGGGCGAACATCATCTTTAAAGTATAAACGTGAAGAAAACTAAAACAGATGCGTGGAGAGGAAAAGAGAAGCTGGTGGGAACACGGCGGGGCTGGAGCTCATTCTCCCTGGGAGACAGCCGCGCTGCGAGCTTCCTCGAGACACCCTGCAGGCAGACGGCTCCCCTGCGGACAGCTTCCCAGGAGGAGGTGGGAGGCCACTGCAGGCCGGAGAGGCGAGAGGTGCTCTGGGAACGGGCCCTGCTCCCCAGCCAGGCCGCCGGCGCCACGCATGCACTGTCGCCTCTCTAGTTAAACCTCAGTCCCTTCCAACCAGGGAGGAAAATGTCTCCCGGTCAGAAAGCAGAAGGATGGCCTAGTGCTGCTCCCTCACCCAGGGCCTCGGCAGGGCTCTGCAGCGGGGGGATGGCAGCCCGCCCCAGCGGGCACCGCTGTGCGAGAGCAGGGCTTTGCAGGCCAAGCAGCGGGCGGCAGCAGGGAGGAAGAGAGGGAGGAGGTGCCGGGCAGGGAGACCGGGAAACTGTAACTCATTGTGGATGGGCTGGACTGGCTGGGGTGGCAAGCGCTCGCAGCCCAGCACATCCATCAACCTGCCGAGCGTCCCGACAGGCTGGAGCCGCGGCTGCTCCCTCTCTCCCCGTGTCAGGCGTGATCCAGCCCAACTGCGCCGAGGCGGCGCAGCCTGGCCAGGCGAGCTCCGGTCAGCACAAACCATCACAGCCCGGTCGGCTGCTCAGCAAGCTTGGCCGCGGCCGGCCATGCGCCCTGGGCTGCCTGTGGGGCTCAGCCCCCTGGCATCCTGGCTCTCGCACCGCCTAAGTGATCCAGAGCCTAATCCCCTTTCAATCCCTGCAGTTGCACCCGAGATTAATTTAACCCAGTCATGTCCACTCACATTTAAAGCCCTGTTTGCTCTCACATCAATTTTACATCGCTCTAACACCACTGGCTCCAGCAGCCCCCAAGTGCGTGAAGGACGAGCCAGGCCCTTGGGCTTCCTCCAGTACTTCAAACGGGGCAAATCAAGTGCTCTGTTTTCTTCCATTTTATGAGGTAATTTGGGTTAAGTTCTTGTATTTATTTTTGCAACCCTGCTGTAACGATGTTGCTTTCTAGCACAGGGCTATTAAATGCTTTCAGCTCTCCATTGATGACTTGCTTGGCAGAAGTGCCGCAGCCTGCCCCAGGAGCCGCCACCATGGCGTGGTGCAGCGGGGCTTCTGCTGCAGCGCTCCCACGGCTGCCACCTGCTCCTCTGCTCTGGGGCACTGCCTTTCTACTCGCTGGTGAGGCTGTGGGCACAAGAGCCGCAGAAAGCCAAAATGCCCGGGCAAGAGGGTGAATCGTGATTTGCAGCTTGCCCCCCCCACCCTCTACCCGGCTAGTGAGACGCTGATGCAGGACGTGAAAGCGCTGGCCTTGCTGTGGTGCCTGATATGGATCAGCTGCAACACCTCGCCATGTCACAGGGCCTTAGCTTACAGCTCGCACTCTAAACTTCCTGCACTTTGTCTGCTTAAAGCAGAGCCAGAACACTGCTTTATTGATGGGGGCGGCACAAACGATTTGTCCAATTTCAAAGCTTTTGCTTGGAGGATTTCAGGACTTTTTTTAATTTTTATTTTTTAGAGGCTGATTTAAATAAGCATTTTGAAAATATACGTAATAGCACTTCCTAAGTGTATGCAATTTTCCCAGCATGTTAGGCCAGCTATATAAGACACAAACCCATCTCTGATATATTTTCCACATTATTTCCAAATTTTCATTGATTTTTTTGTTTTGTTGGAGCTCATATGTCCTAACATGCCCACATAAATTAATGGATTTCTATATTATTATTACTTATTATTCAGTAGTGTGGCTTTTATGCTTTTATCTTTCATCTCTAAGAATCCCACTGCAATTTATAAGCTTAGGTCCTGCACTAGGAACACATCAATACTCAGGAAAGCAGTTAACATATTTTAGCTTTAGATATGTGCCCACATCCTCCTGAAGTCAAAGGTACTTAAGCACACCATCAAAATAGAGGAGGGCAGCTTTTATAAGAATAAACCTCAAAATACCCAAAATGCTTTCCTGCAAGTGTCTCTTAAAGGGCATTTCTGTCTTAGAATTATTCCACCATCACCAAAATGCAAAGAAGGAACAAAGTAAGTAGTGTATCAGGGGAGAAAGTGAAATGGGATCCTTTTTTCAAATGAAATGACAGGGGGAATTTTAGATGGGCAAATAGAATCTTTCAAAGAGGAGTTCTGCCAGGAAAAAAGGATTAATACCCCTATACTTCAGGAAATACATGGTCAAGAGCTCAGTACAATATTCATCCAGAATCTGGAAGCTCTAATGGTACCATTTTAAGCTCTTCCATCCATGCAGTATCAGCTCAGGAGGGCTGGTACAGACATAATGATGATTTCATCGTGATGTCTATATTTTGATATAGCATGACAGTAATGTATATTACCAGGATAGGAGAAAAGGAGGAAGTACAGGAAATCTGATAAATTCACCTATCAAATCTGAGAGATTCATACTGAAAGTACTTCTTGCAATACTTTAAGTGTTTTCCAAGAACCCTCAGCCTCTGATACCAAGCCAGTTCTGCCCTGTTCAGTGTGCTAGATCTGACAGGATAACATAACAGAATGATTCCCATTGCCTCCAATATGAAATACTATATGCACGATGTGAAAGGTAGCTCTTATGTTTATGAATGAGCACACCTCTGCAGAGTCAGGCTCACCTCCAGCACTCTGACCTTTCTGCACATGTAATTAGCACTATCAGCCTAAATTTTCCTAAATGATCCCTCTGCATTCTGAGGACTGCATTTTCTATTCTCAGCATTCATACAAGTGGAGAAGCTACAGCTATTAGTAGCCAATTTAAAAAGTATTCTCATTGCCATCATTAAGGGCAACTGTTTCTGCAGCAAGGCAGGTGGGAAACCAATGGAAGAATTAGATTTAGAGTGGTGGTGTTCCAGTTTGTAGTGTAGCTGCTGCATTCTTAAGAAATAACATCAGGCTTTCGCTGGTGTCTGGAAAGCATCATCTGCTGTACAGGTACTCTCTCTATCAGCTCTTGCAGGACAAAGGACAATAGTGAAAGATTACATATGATGCGTCACACTGAAAGACTACTGTTCTATCAAACTTTTCCACTTCCAGCACTACATAATGTCAGAAAACACGGGGGGGAAGGGGGCACCAAAAAAAAACCCCAAAAAAACAAATATCACCTAGAAAATGTGAAAGCATAAAGTTATACTCTCACCAAGTTAGCATTCTCATCAATGCAGCAAACCTACTAAAATTTATGGAAAGACTGAATAAATATACATCAGAGAAATTAATCCTGCATTACCTCTCAGAGGTGACCATACATGTGACAACTTTGTTAAAACATTCATTGTTGATTAAAAGGAAGTCAAAAATCTATTAAAAGAGAAACATGTTTTCCTCAGAAAACCTCTTCAAAAAGTTTGGTGAAATTGCTGGCT
Source organism: Aptenodytes forsteri (assembly GCF_000699145.1). Lineage (NCBI taxonomy): Eukaryota > Metazoa > Chordata > Aves > Sphenisciformes > Spheniscidae > Aptenodytes > Aptenodytes forsteri. The sequence continues at coordinate 437,610 of NW_008796043.1, forward strand.
TAAAGTGAACCTATTAAAGGATGAGTATAGGCAAGTCTTGAAAAATATTTAGGGATTAAAAATGCTTTACTGAAATGCCAGCAGTCACACAACAGTATTTATGCTAGGTGGTTGCCCCGTATTAAATGATACAGATTTAAAAGGCTTCAGATAGTCAGATAACGTCCAAATTATAATTGAATCCAAGCCAAAATCCTAGATCCAGATACCCACAAGCTTAGATATTTCTGAAAACCAAATCCAAATGTAACATGGTTTCATAGATTAGAAAAGAATAACAAGTAGCTGTTGCTAGTTACTGGACCCGTCATACACTATTAATTGTGAAGCAGCCTTGCCAACTCTCATGGTCGTTCTGTGCTTGGGTCTTACAATAATCAGTATTTTTCTTGAAGTACTAGTTGCTGGAGTTATACGAATATATACAAATCTCACGTTTCCCTCTATATTCTTTTAGCATGTCCTAACAAATTCTCACAAAAAAGTACTACATCTTTTCTATACAGAAGGGGAAACTTGTCCTACTTCCTTTAAAGTCTACGGAGAAACTCCAGGTTTATTTTCATTAAACTTTTGACACAATACCTGGGCCTGCAATGCAGTGTGTCTTATGTAAGGACACACAAACCCGACTGAGATACTGCATCTTAATAAGCTATTTATCAAGTAAGTGGTAGTAACTGGCTGGGGAAGTGCTCCTACCATGTCCAAACTGTGAGGTACTTTGGAATTAAAATGTCTATTCTGCATCTGACATCAAAAGTGCCCCTGACCCAGGAGCTAGAGGAGATCATAAGCAGGAGCAGAATTAACAGCAGAATCGGAATCCATTCTGAATCTACACTTTTTAATCTTCAATTTAGTAGATAAATGCTCCTCCGTCTAAATGAAGTACACAATAAAGTACACCTGGCTTCTGGCCACATAGAAAAAAAAGATAGCAAATATTGGTCCACTGCTTCCACATCCATTTAGTAAAGCAGAAATAAGCCCATTGTAACAGGAGATTGCCATAGGATCCGTATCTCCAGCTTTGCAAATGAACATGCCTTGATGTTTAATTTTCCGTGAGTTCCTCTGCATTTAGGTACCAGCAGGAGACCATTATACTGTGACAGCACTCAGTTCTGATGACATTATCTCAAACTTTTCCCAGTTGTCCGTCCTCACCCCTGTTGTGCTGCCGCCATCTATTAACATTCCACTGACAACAATGAAAGATGTTAGAGCAGAGCACGTTAATGCGGTAGCCAAGCTGGAGTGCTTTCACCTGGACGTACACAAATGTTTGGCAGTAGCTATACAGATAATTAGCTGGATCACATCATGCCAATTCCTCACAAGGCTTGTCTGAGGTGCTTTGCATTTATAATTCATGGATTCATAGATTTTTATGGCCAGAAGAAATCATTAGATCATCTGGCCTCCCCTTCTCTATTATAAAGGCCATACAATTGCATTCACTTACTCCTGTTGTTAACCCAATTACTTGTGTTTCACTGTCTTCCAAAAAAGACATCCAAAGACTTCAAAAGATGGCAAACCCACTTCTCCCTTGGAAGTTTATCCCAACAGCTAATCACCCTAAGTATTACACAACTAATGTAGGCTTGGGACTAATAAAGCTTAGTCCCCTATGGATTCGTGTTTCATGGTTGATTGACTTCGATGCCTAACAAGCTGTGAGCTCTGATTAAAGTTTCTTCCCATATATGGAACATTTTTAAGGTCTTTTCCCCAACTCCTTCTGGATCCTCTGTGCTTTACTAATGTGACAACTCACATTATAGCCCTGACGGTACCTCAGATCATTACAGGTCTCTGTCAGGATTCTTCTAAGAGAGATTTCACCTATTCTTGACCACATACTTTCATGAAACCTGTAGAAACATAATTGCTTTTCAGACCTTCCCCCTGCCCCGCCAAGAGTGGCTGCAGAGAAACAAGTTCAAAAGTTATTGGAGGCACCTGTGCATGTACATGCACACACCCATACATGCAGCATGGTTACTTGCATCTTTTTTTTCTAAACAATTGTGCCTTATTTCTTATTTATTTGCATTCATTGCTCTCTTCCTCACTATGTCTTTCTTTTCCTCCTCAGTATGATGTTTGTCTCTGAATCAGAGTGCCCACTAGCACCCAGAATTTGCTCTGTACTGAAGACATCAATGCACTCAGTATTCTTTTTAATATGATGAACACCTTGAGTTACTTCTCTTTCTTACCCTATTGTATTTTTTTCCCAAGTTGGAATAATTTTTATTTCTCTTTTCTGTACTATTGCCAGTTTTTCCTAATGCAGACGTCATGATGTGAAGAAGGGCCCATATGCCCAACCGTTTTTCTGTATTTTTCCAAGTATGTTAGCTGGTCCAATAAAAAAAAATGCATCCCTTCCTACAAATCTTCCTTGTATCCTTAGACCACCGTAGTTACAACAACATTGCTAAGAGACAGGAACAGTATGCAGTATTTTCAGCGTTAATCTCCCCAGTGTCAGAGAGAGGTAAAAACACCTCCTTATGCTACTCACAACTCCCCTTCTTATATATCAAAGGACCACATCAGTCTTTTCCCAGAACATCTCACTGGGAACTCATGTTGAGTGACTTGTCTTCTTTGACCTCTAAATCCTTTCCAGAGCTTTCTAAGACACAGTCTTCCTATTGTTCAGAGAGAAACTGCTAACATTCCCAAAAATACTATACATATTACACTAGAAGAAAGGTTTGTTGCAAATGATTCTTTTGGGTGGAAAAAGAGCCCATAGCTAAGTTTCCCAAAATCAGTGTAAGAAATGTCCACCAGAAAAAATTAAAAATTAAGGAGACTGAACATACTATACTAAACTTAATATGCTAAAATTCTGCTTTGATATTGTTGGAGAGATGGAGAGAGTAGAAATGGGACTTCATATGCCAATTTTAATGATTTATTTTTTGGAGCGAGGGACAGAAAAAAAATGTTGCAGATTTCCATAATTTCCCCTCTTCTTTCCCATATTTTAGGCAGGCTTTATTCAGTAGTACTGATAATCAAGCCTTATATGTCTGAAGCTAGTGAACTGAAATTGTGTGAACCAAAATTAGAGGCCATTCTGAAAAGAGGAGGCTTGGCCTCCCTCTACCTTGACTTCCCTTTCAGTAATCATGATAGTAAAAATGAATTTGTGTCTCACAGAGATGTTGAAAGGCACTCGGATTAACAACTTTGACGGTCTCAGAGAAAAGCTGATCTGTAACCACTGAAAACATCTTTTAATACTTTTTTAATTCTTTTGCATATTGCTCTTCACTAAATTATCTCTTCCAGAGTTCTTTTTATTAATCAGTTCCATCCCACCTAACCACTGTCAGTTTTGCTAATTAAAAAAAAAGTCAGCTGTTTGACACTATACTCTTCTGCATCTATAACGAAATCTAATAAAGACTGAGAAAACTAGCCATTTTCTTGTGGGAAAACTATCGCTAACTTTCACTGTGTTTATTTTCACTAACTTTATTTGCCAAGAAAATAAAACTAAGTGATGCTCATTTTGGTGATCACATACCAGGTCATGAGACAACCATTCTGCTTGCAGACCAGCTCCTTGAAGAGCTGTCTGTATCCAGGAAAGGACTGAGAACGCTCAGCTCCCGTCAGATAAGAAGGAACTTGCTATGCCAAATCCTAACTTTTAGGAAACTTTTCAGGGAAAAACCTCTGAGCAGGAAATACAGTTAGATGGCTTTTAGAGACAGTCCTGTCTGTCTCTTGTACCATATCATTTATCAAAGAAACAGCTAGGTTTAAAAAAAAAAAAAAGATGATGATGGTTAAGAAAAGTTGTTGTAGAAAAGGAGTGTTGATCAAGTTGCTTTTGACTGAGGCTTGCAGACAAGAATAAATTTTAAATTTAATCTTTATTACAGTAGTAGTAAAATAGTAGTACGGTACACTAAAGATTTTATTTTCCTTTATACCTTGTCTAAGAATATGCAAATGACCCTCAAAGAAGATGAGAATCAAGCCTTTTAATTGAGAGAAATTAATGGGTATTCTCTGTCTTGATGGTTCTAGCTGAGTTTGGTGGTTGCAGAGATCTGACTCTGCAAACACTAATGCATAGAAATTACTTACCTGCATCAAGTTATTTTCATGATCAGAACCCAATAATGGCTCATTTGTACAGCTGTTAATTTTAAACAACAAACCCAATAAAAATGAAGTTAGAAAAAGTCTAAGCTGAACCTGAGGCAGTACATAAATCTGCTGAGACTGCAAAACCAGCACGCATGGAGGAAGAAAGCCAAGGGAGGCAAACTAGGCTTCTAACGATGGAAGTTAATTAGCCCTATTTTTAGCTATGAGGGGATTTCTGTTTAAAATTCACCCAGGTTTTAGGTTACAATGATTTAAGATTACAGACAAAAAAAAAAATATACCTGGAAAATTTGGTTTAAGGCCTTAAATTAAAAGAAAGAAACTAAAAAAAAGAAAAAAAAAAGACTAGGTAGAATACTAAGGCAGCCTTAAGGATGCACCCGTATACCCGTATGCTCCTTCCAGCCATATCTGCAAAAATATTTCTCATGAGATTACAAACAAAGAGGGATTAATTAGTAAGAGATAATTCTCATGCATTGCACAATGCATTCATCTCCCTCAACTCAGCATATTTTACTGAATGATAATGTCAACAGCATAGGTTCTTACTGGTCAAAATTACATATGCATGATGCCTCTCAATTTTAAGATTATAATCCTAAGGGTTTTGAATCTGTATCAAGGCATAGGAGACATCAGTAATGCAATACAATTTCTAACATGGGTTCATTCCTGATCTGAACAGTTTTTAGTTCAAACTATTGATAATGAACATGGGGGGGGTTGCTTTTGGTTTTGTCAGCTTTGGGAACAAGCCCATTGGAAATGTCATCAATTAAGGCTGCAGGTTCACATCTCCCCTGAAGATGCATCGTGGTTTAACCTCAGTCACACAGCCGCTTGCTCACTCCTCCCCCCTCCCCCCGGTGGGATGGGGGAGAGAATTGGAAGAGCACAAGTGAGAAAAACTCGTGGGTTGAGATAAAAACAGTTTAATAATTGAAATAAAATAATAATCATGTACTACTACTAATAATAATAATAATACGCAAAGCAAGTGATGCACAGTGCAATTCCTCCCCCCCCGCCGACCGATGTCCAGCCAGTCCCTGAGCAGCGGCCCCCCCGGCCAGTTTTCCCCGGTTTATGTACTGCGCATCACGTCACATGGTATGGAATGTCCCTTTGGCCAGTTTGACTGTGCCCCCTCCCAGCTTCTTGTGCACCCCCAGCCTTCTCAGTCGGTAGAGCATGGGAAACTAAAAAGTCCTTGGCTAGTGTAAGCACTGCTCAGCAACAACCCCTGCCGAACCAGGACAAGATGATAACCTAGAAGAAAAGCTATGATCCCTCTGAAGTCAATATGTTGTGAGAATTATAGGAAGAAAGTTTAGGTACAATCTTGCAATAGGAAAAGCAAAACTTTTATCATAACTTTTAGATAGAGCTAAATTGGTTCATGAAAATGCTCCATGGTGTGGTTGCCTGTGACAGCAGTAGACTGTTGCCCTAGAGGTCTCCTCAGTCTTATATTTCTGCATTCATTGGAAAACACCCATTGACATCACTGTAACTGAGAGCTCTCCTCGTGTCCTGAATTTGACTGGAAATCTAGCTCTTCAGATACTGAGGTCACATTTGAAAATACAGCTTTTAAATCTTCTGCTTCTTTAGCCATGAAATAGGTACACCGATTATGTCCTACACTAAGCAATAGATTTATATGTACCTTTGCAAAAAAATCAGTGATAGGGACAGAAAAATGCCATGTCACTTTGCTGTGCCTAGACACAGTGACATTTGAACACAAAACAACATACATAGCAAAGGAGGTTTGAGAAAGAGGAACCAGTCCTAGCAGTCATTGACTGAACAGAAATCTCTGGCAATCTTTAGCTGGGATTGTCAGACAGCTCTAAGGAAATCAAGGATAGGTATCTTTATCATTGAGCAATTAAGCTCTAAGGCAGAAGAATATACTTGTGAATACCATCTCTCTAACCATCCCTAATAAATTGTCTTCACCCTTTTTCCCACTCCTGTTCTCCACCCATCCCATCCTTTTCTTAAGTGACTACACCCTTTCACCTGCTTCACTCTCACCCCTTGCCAGCTTCAGTGCTTAGAGCAATTCGGAGAGCCCTGCCAGCAAACCTCCAGCTCCGCTTGCTGCTGCGCTGCTCCACCTCCTATCTGCTGCTCCACGGCCTGTCTGAAGAGACGGGGATTGGCAAGGGGGCAGGTGAAACACACTGAGAAGGCAGACGGAGGGAAGCAGCAGGTTCCCAACGGGTAGCAGACAGAATAGGACTTAACTTTTCTCCCACGAGACCTGAGTAACCCATAGCTAGATGGAGTTGCCCTCCAGTCACCGTTCATTTTCCAGAGAACATCAAAGGTCTAGCACGCTACATTATGCACTGCTTCTTCAAAAAAGTGAGATGCTGTTGAAATATCTGGTAAATGCACAGCATTTTCATGATAAAAATTATAATTGCCAATGAAGTGGCATTTAATAATAATAAAAAAAAAGCTCTGAGGCATTCTAAGAAAAGAAATATAGGACTAAGAATCCTTTTGTAATATAATGCAAACCCCTCACTCAATAATATGTTAATGAAATTTATTTAATTAATTAATGGAAGTTAATGAACATTTAAACATACTGTGCCTTTGGCTATCACAGGGAAATATTCTGGTCAATGAACACAATGAAATTACTTCAGGAACTGCAAAGAAGTAGGTATAATATCCTAGGCATCTTTTTAAAGCAAGCATGAAAAGTTATCTATAAAAAAAATATGCCTCAAATATGAAGAATAAGTACGTTGTATGTGTAGTGTTTGTGTCTGAGGTCACTCTCATTTAGAAGCTCAGTAGTTAATTGCAGTTACAAATGAACAGCTTTTCATTAATGCTCATATCTGTGGATGTAAATAATTGCATTGTAAAGCCAGAGGAAGTACTGGCTCCAAACCAAACCGGGGTACAGACAAGTGGTCCCTGAGATCATAGCAACTAAGTACAATACTATGCACAATATATATGATGATAGCAACAACTGTACACATCATTTCACAGAAAGTCACATTCGCCTAAATTTGCTAGTGCACTAAAACACAGCAAGAATTTTCCCCATGATCCTGAAGTAGAAAATGTATAGATATTTTTCCAAATTTCATTTTCCAATCGAATTATTAGAAAAGAACAAGAAAAAGTTACAATATCTGAAGGAAAACATACTGTCTATGGGTCTCATAGGAAAAGTCTATCAACAGCATCAGTTTTGCTAGAAATTTCAGATAGGACAAACCTCCTAGCCTTTTGCTTGCAGCAAATAATCATCTCAGCCAAAATCATAAAACTTTCTGGAATGCCAAGTTACATGAAGAAAAATGAGATATGAATCATGTTTATTTAACTTTTATTTAAAGATAGCAATAACTCCTTTGCACCCTTTGGCAGCCTAGGGCTGCTTACAAGTTACACCTGTAACTTCCATTAGGTAAATAAGATTATACGTACTCATTAACTTTCAGTGCATTAATGGCTAATTATGCGTCTTATTATTTAAAAGCGGATGCCCCCATACAAGTTGTGGGGGGGTATGGGAGGAGAGGGGATGACCCAATTAGAGAGAAAAAAGTTTGTGCGTGTGAAATGAAAAGGTAATGCTGTATCTACAAAGGGTTCTTAGAGGTTAAATATTTCATGTTAGGAGGATATTCATTATAGTATATTTAGATTAAATGAATGTGCAGGTGGAATAAAGACAAAGCACTGGTATTGTAACTTGCACCAACCATTCACTTCAAAGATGCTCCTGATATCACAGTGAATTTCTTTAGCGCCAGTTTAATCTTCTCTCTAGAGCACTCATATGTGCTGTGTAGCATGTAAAAGCACAAAATGTACAAAAAATCTATTCACAGCTTGCCCTCTGAGACAGTATTAAATTCAGGTCATTCTAACTGGAGTTAGACAAAATTTGCAGCTATAGTCCCTTTTCAGAATAGAGGTGGTGAAATATGCCATGTAATGTGCAGCCATTTTACTCAGTTATTTTGAACAGAGGGAAAATCAGGGTATTTTAAAGCATTTTAAGTATCAATACTATTTAACTATTTAAGCATCTTAACAATGTTTCAATGTAAAGCATTTTGATCCCTGGGTTAAAGAAAACTTTATTTTTAAATTCTCTTGAAGTTATTTCTCAGATATTAAAAAATCTTCCTCAAACTCTTGTCTGACCCCTTTTTATTCCTTTTTTTGAAACTGCTAGCAAGCCAAATAACCCATCCTTCACAAAGTCCTTTCTCTTAAACACAGAACATCTCAGACAGGGCTTAGCCTGCGGAACCCCATTTAATCACTACCACCAAAGCACAGTTATGGTGTCATGCAAAAGATAATGTCACTGAGTCTCTA
>NW_008796043.1:446339-479977 GCF_000699145.1 Aptenodytes forsteri
TTTTTTTTCTATTATTTGTTTTGTATTATTTTTTCCTTAAGCAAAAAGGAGTGGGACTCATTTGTTAGGTGTGTGAGACTTTGCAGGTCTGGTTTTACAATACACCATTTAGTCTTTGGTGAGGCTTGTTAAACCCTGAAAGAAAAGTCATGCATTGACTGAGTGACGCCACCCTGAGGTTGATTCCCAAGGGAAAATAAAGACTTGGTCCTGCCTTAGAATCGTTAGGGTGACCGAGAACACCTTCTAGCAAGTGATAGTGTACCAAACCTTGGCAAGCTGCATAATAACATTAAACCCAGTGATCTAATTATTCACCTCTAATATAAAGGGCAGGGTTCCATGGGAAATCAGGAGCAGGGCTGAGAAATACACCCAGCAAATACATTTCACAATACAAACGGAGGCAGTTTGTCAAGACTCTAACCTGGGAAAATTAACTTATGAAGCTGTCCTATGCATCCACTGTGCCCAGTTCAGAATGATTTCACATTTATGCAGGGAGGATCTTTAAAGCACCAAATTATCAGCCTTGAACACCTTGTTTAAAATATCACTTTAATCTGTCGTGGCTCAGAGATCTTTAATTTGTTATTAATCATGGAAGTACGTAATATAAATATATAGATAAATATAGCATAGGAATTTAAACTAACCCCTACTGACCTGTGAACATAAGAGAAAGTCACAGGTGGAAAAGTAGTATCTTTTATATATGCCAATGAGAAAGTCAGCAGCACTCAGGATGGCATATAAGACCTTTCCCCAATGTTATTCCTCTTTTTCATGATCACTTCTTCATTTTTTATTCTGTATAATCTAGTGTATTGCCATGTACCAAATTTTTGCTATGTAAAGGTATGAATTTCCAAATATATCCCTAAATACACACTGGAAATAGTTTCATGTTCACTCATTTGTACACCTAAAACCTTGGATTTGTTTGCAAAGGAATAGCTACACATGCCAAAGAAGTGACTGTTCTATACCCTCTGTACACAGCAAAATAGATTTTTCTGCAAGTATATTTCAAACTGTGGAATATTTGAACTGCGGCCCAAGTAATTACCTGAGCAGTCTACTGGGAATGTACATATTAGAACAAGTTGTAAAATAATCTCTTCCAAATAGCTATTAAAAACAAAATTACAGATCCTGGGCCAGATCCTCAGCTGTTACAAATTGGTGGCGATTACAAGTCTCTCTGACTTCATGTGTGCAAAGTTTGAGCTCCAAGAGAAATTTTACAGTAAAACTGCAAATTACTGAAAAATGAGGTTCAGAGTAGAAACACAGGTAGTATTCACACCATCTCCTTTAAACTCCTTTAGGCATTTAGCTTGGCTTCTCTGAATCATGCCTGCCTTCTCTACATCAGCAGTATGAGGAATCTGGTTTCCTCCAAACTGCACCTTAACAGATGAGTAAAGTAGCCTCAGCCAGACAATGTAAATGCCCTGAATACCACAAAAAAAAAGGTCATGTCTTCCATCAATATAACTGAATTGCTAGAGAGACCCTGCTTTCAAGAAAAAAAAAGTATCAAGCCATTTCATTGTAGAAGTTGTGGTTATTTGCAAAAGCAAATCAGTTGTTGCATCAATTTCTGCATCCCTTTCTAATTTCTCTGGGATTCTCTTAATTAAAAAGTGTCCTGGATGATGTCTTGCTGTCTATAATAAGAAAGATTTTTATTTTCTTCTAATGATGGTCTAAACCCCGTGTAGTAACCAACTGACTAACACAGGGAAATCCCAATCTTTCAGCTCCATTGTATAATTTATACAAGATGTTCAACACTTTCCCACATAATAAACGTGGGAATCCCTTACAACCAGTCCAAGGTCTGAGGTTTTTTGTATGAATCATATTCGCTGCATCCTGGCTTTACCACACCCCCAACTACTTCTGCTGGGAGCCAAAGAGTTACTGCAATCACCACTGGTAGGAGATACCATGTGCAAAGGCATTATTTACAGCAGGATACAGTGAAGATGAGAGCCAGAGTCTGATAACTTTATCTCAGGGGTTACCTGGGAAAGACTCCTCTAGGTCTATTTAAATAATGAATAAATTAAGAGATATTATCATTCAAATATTATTTCTTGCTATGACAAATCTTTCATGTAACCCTTAGCCAGGTTCTGTTTATTTAAGGTGATGCTCATTTGAATAGTTTGGGAAAGAAGTGCTTTCACTGTACCTGTTATTCAATTTGACAGTTCTTTGCAACACGGGAAAGAGTCATGTTTGAACTTGTACAGAGAGATGTCATTGTCTTGTCTTTAGAAAAGATATTCAAGATACCTCTGATAATGTTCACACGCATTTAGCCTCCCTGACTGGCAAATTTACTGTCTGGCAGCAGTTTTTATGTAAGGGGTGGGGTGGGGGGCGCACAACAACAGGTTGCTCCATTATTAATACAAAACTGGCAATTTTAATCAGCCCTCAAAAACTAATGTATACTTTCTGAATTGTGCTCAGTGCAGGGAATTGAACCAGAAGGTAGCCTGTAACATAGATATCTCCACTATACATTTATTCCTACTGCTTGGAGCTCTCAACAAGCATATCATAGGGATAATCACTTCTCGGTCATTTCTCTGCCATATGTATTTCACTTCTTTTATACTGTATTGTCAGATGAATCCCAGCAATCAGGGAACAAGAGTTTGTCAAGGCTTTAGGCACTCAGTCAGCTCAAATCTGAGCACCTGACTTCTGCTCTGAATCATCCTCTGGAAGAACCTCTTAGATACACACCTGTCTATTGACTCCAGAGGGAACAAAATCTAAAGACTAGTCAGCTAACCTAGCCACCTAAGTCAGAATCCAGATTCTGAGTGTTAAATAAAGCCACTCACTGCTATGGGAAAAAAAAATTAAGAGCAGACAAGGGTCTGTGCTACATTTAAAAGCGAGTTTTTAGAGCATTTCCCCTTCATTAAAGCTATTTTTGAAGGGGTAGGAGGAATTCATAAAAGGAATTGCTTTTGCACTATTATGCAAAGGTGCAGTAGCCACAATCCAAACACTTATTTTGTTAAGTATTGGGAGTTTGCCTTGTCTGCATTTACTGTACAAAACAAGGGGGTCAGAAATAGGGATCCTGAGTTTGGTTCTTATCTGCATCACTGATTCAGTTTGTAATATTAAGCAAGTCAAGTAAGTGGAGTCAGTTAGGCATCACAGATTTTCCCACATCACAGAAACGCTGTTTGGCTGAATTAATTTATGCTTATGAAGCACTTACTTAAACTTTATTTGAGAAGTCAGTGTAGCAGTATAAAAAGGAGTTTCTCATGGGTTCCAGACTAGCTGGGATCCATAACACTGTGGCAATCAATCAGCGGTATTACAGAGTGAGAGCACTGTGCCTCCCTGAAAGACAAGCATACACAAAAGTTAAGAAATTGTTTATTCCAGCCGTAATAGGAAACTTTTGTATATAATTTCCCTGCTTACTCAGAGGCACTGTAACATCTGTCAGGCCAGGCCTAGCACTTAGCATACAGATCTGAGGAGAAGAACACATACCCCATTTCCTGATAGCAGCTCACCCGCCACTGCTGCCAAAGTCAGTGACCACGCATGAGCCACCAAGCTCAGTTCCACCAGTGTACAGTTAGACTTCATGGACCAAAGCCAAATTTGCACAGGTGTAAATGAGAGCCACCCAATCTGTTCAATGCCTTTAATGACATTTCAGCTCTGATTGCATGGCACTCTCTTCCTTTTAACCATTCAAGAAGTGATAAGGACTGAAGCCAAAAGCTCGTTACCTTCCGTTCCCTGCTTCTTTGAGACACACATAGTGTTTTGATCAGTATCCTTCCCTAACGTATCAGCAGCTCTGAACTTCATTCCCCCCACCTCCCTGCCCATTCAGACAGTGCCAGTCAGGTCAAACGGCAGTCACTGCAGCATTTAGAGTTGTTCAGGGGAAAAGTGTTTAAGGGGATCCACACTTTTCTTTTAGATTCCTCATTTCAGTCAAAATCTATTCAAGCTCTGCAATAGAAAAACTGCAGCTTTAACCCAAGCACCACCAAAGCACTCTTCTTTCTTGTATTTATTCATAATTCCTGTTCATTGAGTGGTTCTCTTCTCCTGGGTTTATACACCTGTGCTCCTCTCCACTTTTACCCATAAACTCATAACCTTTGGGCATCTGGTAATGTCCAGTGCTGCCAAGTTTTCCTATGGGAGCAAGCAAGCTCAGAGTGCAACAGTGACAGTAATCACTGTAACAGACAATTTCAAATATTATACCTCTCTCTTACACAACAGGGACACTTTTCCCAGCCTCAAAAATAAAAATAAAAATTAAAAACTGAAAAAGCCTAGAACTATCTAAAAATATGTATTTTAAGCCAGTCAGGAAAGGTATGCAGTGGTTTTAATTTTTATCCTTTACACCTACAGACACCTACATGTGTTCACACATCTATACTTCAGAGTATTTTATCACCTCAGTCATAATTTAGAATTTTTAAAAGGCATGCAATGTGAGATATTGCAACTGATTGCAGTCTATTTCTATCACCCAAAGACTTTGGAAACATAAGCAATGTTGTATTCCTTATCTGCTGTATTTCCTTCGCTTTCTGTATTACGATACATTTTGCACCCTGACAGAGGATTAATCACCTGATGGGAATACCACAGACTGCAGAGATCTGCTGGGAAATATATTTCTGAATGACTTCACACTAGTCAGAAGTTCATGATGTCTATGATTTATTGTCTCTGGTGAATTTCTCATTGCTGTTGAGAATTTAAACTAGTTCAGCTGCTCCTAGTGATGAGGCACAGAAGGCAAATACAAGGCCACAGTAACGTCTGTGAAGCTCAAATTTGGAAAGCAGCTTTTCCAAAATACGCAGAGAAATGATGAATTTAGAGCTAAGGAGGAGAAGAGCAGCTTACTTTTCAGCTGTTTCCACATTCCTTTCTGGCTGTGCCGTAAAGCCTTATATGTAGCAAAAAGATGGAAGAACTGTGGCCAAAACCTGAAGTCCTCCTTCAGTTTTCATCACATTTTTACACGGCAAACTACCTCTCAGCATACTTCCATGTAATAAGATACATACATGGAAGAGCAGGAAAAAAACAAGCCCAAGATGTCAGGACTGCTCTTTGGCATGTTCAGGAGGTACCAACTGGAAGCAGAAAAAGAGAGCCGCTCAGGTAACCGACACTGTTAGGCAGATGGGGTTATATACCCAGGAGGGTAGAAAGGCTCAGTTGGATCAGTCAAAAGCAAAGGCAGATGGCAACATGATACAAGTTCCACCCTGAATAAGGATTTCAGGTACAGAGCCCTGATCAGAAGGAGTGAATATAGCTTGGCTGGCATCGCTCAATGTTTCAACTAATTTTTAAAGCAATTTGTATTTCTTAGTATCTTCCTCATTTTTCAGTTTTGATATTCAGTGCTATGCCTTCTCTTCAGCCTTGTATATGGTTAGTAATTTCTTTGGGATCATGAATCATTAAAAGCAGTGTTTATTCATACAAAATAAGCACTTAACATTTTGCAATCTCTAAATATACTTCAGTGAAATATACAATATCTTTTTTGGCCCAAAAAGACTTCAAAGGCTGTCTTCACTCAGAGATGGTATAAAAGGACTAAAAATATTCAAGATACTTGCAGTGTTTTAAGTGTTAAAAAGTAAAACACATTTGATCATTTGCAAATGAGCAAGGGTCTGACTCCTGACTGATTTGCACCTGTATAAAGGGACATAAACCCCTACCATTCTGATGTGAACAACTGCAAATGACAATGCTAAGCGAAAGTACTGGAAAACTAAGGCTGTGAACCAATCAACCAAGCTAATGAGTCAAGCAGCTATTTCTCCGTAGTCATATTTATATAAATGTGAGAGATTTATAAATTTGAAGCCACAACAAAAGCAGAGAATCAACCTAAGGCTTGACCTAGGAGAAAAGAAACAGGAAAGGGAAGCACACTGGGAGATGAATAGGTTAGGTTTTCTTCCCTCTGTCATTCCCCTACAGTCCGGATGTGCCTGTCCTCCATTTTGAGAATTTATGTGTTCCCCTGCAATGAAGAGAGGTTTCGTCTCCTTTCAGCTATCATATTCACCTCTTTCAGAAGGTTTGCTTTGCCCAAATTCTTTGACAAGGAGTGAGTGAAATCGCAACCCCACTGAAGTCAGTGGGAAATTTGCCATTCACTATAACTGAGCCAGGATTTCACACAAAGTTTATACCCATAGAAGACCAGACTGAATCTAGTCCAGTGTTTGTGAAGTGCTTTGAAGTAGAGAGTGTTGCAGCACTGAAAGTATTGCTATTATTATTATTGCTATTGAGTGCATGACAGAGAAGAAAGGTAGAAACCTCAGAGTGAACTGGAAGGAAATACTGATTCTGCAGATCTTTCTCAGAGGTCAGTACATGACATTTTTCTAAACAGTTTCCTTTAAAAGTGTCTAGTAAAATTCTCTTTCAACCTAAGTACTTTCTTGGCATGTTAATCAGAAGCAGATCTTCCTACCAAGTACAGCCATCCTGACTGAAAATGTCCTATCTTTTCCTTTGCGTACTTTTCCTAGAGCTTTATTATTGCTCTCTAAGGATTAACTGAAATACTCTACAGAGAGCTTAAAATGTTTTCAGAAACACTGCAAAAGCCCAAGCGGGAAGGGAGAAACAATGGTTTCCTTTCAGCCTGTCTATCCTTCCTCTGAACTGCAGTGTGGCCTTTGCACTTCACTGGCCCATGGAAACCAGAGCCTGGGATTCAGTATACGTTGGCGATGATAAGCTATTTCACTACTTGTGGCTGTCATGTATGCATTACCACCAGACAAGACAACGGTTGATCATCAAGGAAAAAAGCCCTCTCCCACGATCTCATTAACTAGTTTATTCTGCCACAGATTCATTCAAAATTCTTTTCACGTTACATGGACAACACAACAGTCAGGAAATGTGTTAGCTGCTACCAAAGGAACTAGCCTTTGGGTCTTGGCTGTCATTTTCTGTCAGGCTGCAGCAGAGATCTCACCCCAGCATCCTCAGATCACAGTCCCTGCAGTTCCCCAGAACATCTCGCCCATTAGCAAAGAACGCTCCCTGTAGGGTTCAGACACCCAGGACAGATCTTCAACTGGTGCAAACTGTCAGTGCTCTGTTAACCTCAGGCAACCCAAGGTTTTAGGCTGCAGAGGATATAACAGCAACTTGGCAGCTGTGGGAAGAGGACAGTGTTAGGTCAGAGAGTGAACAGGCCAGCAACTGTGATTCAGCCATTGGCACACTCAGCTCAGCTGAGAATTCCCAACCACAGCCTACAAAAGGGAGTTGTTACATCTTGATTAATTTCAAATTACACTGTCTTCTTTCAGTCTCTACCTTTTTTGGTTATCTCAGTGCACAGCAGTGGTCCCAGTGGTTGAGATCTGCACAGTCGAGTTCTTGACTCTGATCTTAATCATGTGGCCTGTGATGGAAACAGTGACAAATTACTGCTATCAGTCAACTACAAAGAAAGGACAAGCTTGTATTGTCTCCTAAATTTAATCCATGGCACTATAATCCAAATAAAGGCAGTGATAGAAAATACACTATTAAATACTTCACTAAATATTTAGTAGGTATAATTGCAGCTAGAAAGAAACATTAAATACCATAAGCTAAGAATTTTCTGAAAACAGTTTCTACATCTTCTGTTCTTGACCCAAGTGTCACTCAATAACAAGCTATTGCTGCTGAGCCACAGCACATGTGCTTGAGAGACTTGCCTGCATTTTACTTCTCTGGGCACCACACAATTCAGGACTGAGATTCATATTTTCAAATATGTGAGACAAAACTAGATTCTCCAGTGCAGATGTCTCAACATAGGTAGGCCTCGATGTTATATGAGACACTTCTACAAAAATATATCTGTGTAGGCAAAAATCATGTCTTAATAGCTTCAGCTCAGCACTGCATCAGTGCACCTATACAGTTTCTGGAATGGAGTCTGGTTTCTACATGGACAACTCCTTTTGCAGCAGAGGAGATCACATCTATCTGCGTGCAATCATGTCAACACCTCACTTGATGCTCATACAATTATTTTTTAAGAGGTCTCTTAGTCTCTCAGTACTTTGGAAAATGAGACCACTTCTTTGTAAGTTGAAATACGGATGTAAATGCCCAACTTCATACAGATAGATTTTAAAATACTGGCAACAGTGACTAACTATACTAACGAGAGCAAAAGCAAAATAACCACCTATTTAAGTATTTGCTATAAAAATATATATATTCCCTATTTAAGCTTACCAGTATAAAATACTAGGTTCAGATGTAGCATTTCAACCAATAAACACATTCTTAAGGGAAGATATAACATGCTTTTCTACCACTCATCACAATCAAACACAACAGCTGCATATGTTCAGGACAGTTCATATCACACTTAGTTCTTAGCGCTACTTTTCATGGCCAGTGACATAAAAAGAAGGTAACTGGGCCCACTTTCCTTCCTTAGGAAGAGACACAACACTGCACAAATCAGTACTTCCTTCACACAGCACTGCTTTTAAGCATCTGTGTGTGACTTCAAGAACACAAATAGGTTTTTTACTCCAACAGAACAGGCAAGGGGAGAACGCAGAAAAGGAGAAAGCCAGACAGAGAGGTATCCATCCCTCTCTGCCCTCACAAACCACACAAACTGCTTGGGCTAGAGAGACTTAGCAAAAAGGATGGGTAGTTTGCAGTCAATGATCTAGTATTTTACCATTCTCTGAAATCAACTGTATCATCCTTAAGGATTTTAGTGGGGTCAGGATTTCACTCACTCTGTTTTTGCCTGACAGAGGAAGCCTAATCTTTTGCTAAATTAACTTCTTAATGGGGCCACTTGTCCCTCTTCTGACATTTGGGGCCGCGGAAGACCAAGTGCTGCTAACAGCCTTTTGATGTGCCAGCCCTCTACAGCTTCCAGGTCCATCCTGCCTTTGGCGGTCACACCTGTTCGCAGCCCCATGACTGAACATTACCTCTTAACACCTCTTCCCTGCCTTCCCTACTGCTGGGAACACACAGGCATCCTCTAGAAATGCATCTCGCTTTCTCAGCAGCTCTGAAAGCCTGTGGTGGGTCTGCTCCACTGATCAGCTGGAGATTTTGTTTAGAAGGCTTCTTTATGCTGTTTATGTTGCTGTCAAGTCTAGCTCACCACAGACCTAACACTGCCACCTCTTTGTTTACATACCTCCACTCCAGGACATTATAACCCTCCTCTAACGCTGCCCACTGTGTGAGGGCGCAGCTTCTCTTTTTTTATTTTTATAAGGTTTGTTAACCACATTGCTATAAGATATTCATTCAGATTCCACCCAAATAGACCTCTTGCTGTCAGCATTTAATTATGCTTGCATTCCTATGTAAATAGAGTGTTAGCCAAAATAGAGCCTATTATAGAAGATAAGGTCAGGCACATCTTCGCAAGAAAAGGAAGCTTTGGAAGCTTCTGTACTTTGGACAAGCATAACTTTCTGAATGCAAGAAAAAATGTAGAGAACTGAGCATGTTCTGCTAGGGATAAATCATGCTATTGAAAGTAGTACTCAGTCTGTCTTTACGCATCTTTCTTAGGAAGTTTAAGAGGACATATTTAATATGTGTATATAAAGTATGTTCTTGTAAGACTACAAGGTCTTTTCAGACTTCCCTTGAAAAATAATATACACTTAAGATCACTCCTTTTAAAGATTCACAGCTCAGGAAAGATTTCAACCAAGGTTTTCTCCCAAGCTGGGTATCAAATTATTTGACAGTCATCTTCTCAGTTTGGCTCATGTATGTAAACATCTGGAGAAACATTATGTTCTAAGTTTAACCACAGATTTCATATCACAAGATAAGCATACACTTTAAATCCTCATTTAAATCTTAAAATACTGAAATCTCATAAATTCAAATGGGTCCCTGGTCTTCCAAGTATAAATGCCCATTTCCCTTTCAAATAGGTTTAGAAAAATAACATAATCCTTCAAACAAGAATATCAGACCCCACTGTATTTAGATTGACAATAATCACAGCAAGCCTCATACGATTTTTCCTCACCAACATGAGTCTTAACTCAATTGTCAGGTTTTCTGTCACCTCCAATCTAGATTACTGTGAAAGGTCATACAGATCTAATGCGGTGGTTCAACTTTCATTGTACTGGGACATCGTAGTTAACTTCAGATTCCCAGTTAGCCTTCTCAGTAACCACACTGAGAGGTATAACTGAAATCACGGTGAACAGCTACAGAGCTATTTCCATGATAGTAGCTTTTGAAGTTAAATTTGTGCAAGTTTCTGGATGATGAGAAACTGCATCAGCTATTTCAGCACTTGTTTTGGTCAAATTCCATTCACCTTGAACAGGAATTAAATACCAGTTAACCCACTGCTGCTCCAGAAATCTATATAGAACACAATTCAATGTACTCAAAATGAGACTTGACCCTAAGATTCAGTTTACATGTTATTTTCTTGTGGCACATTTGCCTTGACAATACAACCTCAATTTATCCAAAGGTTCCTATGTTTCTAGTAGTGTCAGAAGTAAGTATCAGAATAATTTTTGCTATAATAGTTTATATGGATCACCCAAGATCTTTTTTCTGAGACACCAGTACAAAATCAGTGCAGAATTTGGCTAACTGTATTTTCACCTGTAGACCTCTAGATACCCTAAAAATGCTTCACAATGAAGATAATAATGAAGCATTTGCAATTACCTTATTTTATTGCTGAGTACCGCCCCAGTACTGTGATGCAATTCACCCATGCTGTTTGACCTAAAGGTAACTTTGGCAGTTGAAGCTGAGATGTATTCTCACAGATCTGCCCTGTTACCTAACATTACCTATTGCTGCATTAGGGAAGTGTAAAAATGATTTGCATATAAATATAAAATCAATTTTATACAAAGCACTCTGAACAAATGTCTTCTACTATATGCTTTCAAAAACCACATTTTATTTGGCTGGAAATGCTTTGATAAACAACAGGTCTCATTGACTGCAACATTGAAATGCTCTAATGAATTTTTAATGTCTTTAGTTGTTTAACTGGATCTTATTACAAAGAAGCTGAAGACACAGAAGCATGATGTTTCCTCCACTGGCACATTTAAGAAATCAGCAGAGGCATGCCAAGAAAATGTTCTGCTTTCAAAACAAGGCTGTGAGACTGAACTCAGGGGAAAAAATAAAAAGCGTTTTGTCGTGGTTTCTAGAATTAAACTACTGCTGTTGATTTGAAATCTGTATTACCATTTCCTCAAACTGACTACACTTTGTTCTGTCCTTTACCTCACTGCTGGTACAATATTGCATCACATTGATCACAGAAATTGATCACATTCGAAAACAAATTAAAGGTCAGAGATCTCCGATTGCACAGACAGTAGAAGGGAAATTTCCCTATTATAATATATGTTCCATTTCCCCGTGAAGTTAAAACATGATTTTCAAGATGGTGCTGTGCTTCACTGATGGCTATTATTGCACAGACCTACCGACTGCAGAGATCCTTCCTCTCTCTTCCATAACCCCGTACTGATTAACAAGATTGAACTGAGAAAGTTCACCTCAAAAATTTTCCTCAGGTCCTCCATTCAGTGCTATCGCATTATCAACGTCTCCTGTGTCTGCTGCAGGTTTTAAATCTCACATGCAGTCCTGAGCAATAGAAACCCATGTGCATTAAGACGATAAATCGTTATAGACTCCTCAAGCATTCTGCTCTCTGTCTGGCAACCAACCCGTTGCGCTTTGAGAAGCCTCCCAGCTTGCCTGGAGGCTTTCTTTGCTGGAAAAACCTATGTATTATCATCACCAGCAAAACAATGGAGTTGGCTGCACAGTGGTAACACAGTGCACAAGCAGAGAGAATAGCCCCATGCAAAGCTTACAGAGCAGTGATCGTGAGGAGTGTAATACAATGAGGCCTACAGAGTGCTAATGGACATTGGGTTTGGTGTGCCAGTGCTCCACTCAACAGGCTGCATCTCCTGGCAAAGTGACAGGGTAGTATTAGTGCTGGTCAGAAAGCCAAGCTACTTGCTCAGTTTCCTCATGTAAGGAGGAGAGGAGTAACAGAGCAGGGATAGAAAGAGCTTCAAAGCATGCAAGGACATGAGAACTGCTTCCATACCAAAATTAAAAAAAGAGAGGTGCTCTGTCCTGCAATGCCTTTTTCTGAGCACAGTGAAGAAGGTCCCAAAGTTCACCTGCCCGTAGATTTCCTTGAATGAGAAATAACACGTAGAAAGTGGGTGTCTTCTTCCCAGAATACACTCCAGAGTGTTTGAGTATGTACCTCATCCTCCCCCACACTTGTTTGTTTTATCCATCTGTTATTGCCCCATATTTGATTATGAATAGAAAGCATTCTCCTGGAGCTACACTCTGAGCTTTTTAAACTGAAGTGTTTGAATAAGGCTTGTCACTACAGGAAGGATGTAGAGTGTAGAGGGCATCGCATTCCCCAGCTGCCTCCCATCATCCTTTCCCCCTCCCTGCACCTCAGAGCCAGAGAGCAGCTCGGATGCAAACTGGGAGAGCTCTAAGCAGCTGCTACGTCTTCCCTGTTTCTCCTGCTGAGCAGCTTCCATGCAGGAGATGAAGAGAAGAGTGGCTCTGTTGCTTGCTTTCAAGTGAGTTGAAGGAGCCTGAGGGCAAACATAATGGTTCATTGGGCTCTGTCTAAGCCTACAGTGGCACATTAGTAGAGGATGGATTCCCCCATCCTACACAGCCATGAAGGAGAGGCAGACAAATACCTGAAAAAGGGGTCATGTGGTTCCCTGATTCTCCGTGCCCCAGCCACAATGCCTGGTTAAAGAAATTATCCTAATTTTTCCCAGATGAGTATCCCAAGGAACTGTGCACAGTCCTACGATGTATTTCTTCTGGAAGGGTTTGCAGAAGTAGGATGTTTTGGCAGTACTCTAAAGTTGGGAAGTCCCCCCTTTCAGAGGACTTTCCAGGAAGCGGCATTTGGGGGTGATTTCCACTCCCTCTGCACTGGCTGAACTGACATATGAAGTAACCTGTTGAAGTCTTGGGCTGAGAAGGAGCTTCCCTGCTCCAACCAAGTGCCCTGCAGAGCAAGGTAAAACTCTTCTGCTCGGCCTAGAGCATATCTCTCCGCCACTGCCAGAGTGTGACAAAAGCCATCAGCTGCCTGGCAGCCAGTAGAGCTGGGAACATCTGTATTTCCTGTGCACTGTTCTCGAGGGAGCAGAATATAAATCTTTTAAACGTATAGCCTGTTTCCTAAGAAGTTGGTTTTTCTCCTGAATTACTCCAATAAGCCATTTGCATTTGATAATTTAACTGATATGGGGGCTGTTTCAGGTAGCAAATTTGCTGCTTTGTTCTTCACAACATGAGGAAATTTCATTTTAAAAACAGGTTTTCAACTTCAAAGCTTTATAACCTGGTATGAAACACAGCACGCACAAACCAACCGTGCTTCGCATTTTGGCCGTTTGCAGAGCCCAAAAGCAGTGGGGAGCCGGCTGACAGTAAGGGGGATTGAAAAAGAGTTTCTGTGTGGGCTTCTGCTGCAGCCAGATTAGATGAGGGAATTTGAGACAGGGTGTGGTTCCCACCTAGAACGCCTCTCCTGCAGTTCACAGACCTTCACACTGTCTTATTAATGCGCACTTCCCTCTCTCCTTCCAAATATGCAAACTGCACCCTCTCCCAGGTCCCTCCTTAGCTTAAGGGTGCTGGCATGTTCTCTGCTGACTTTCTGGAACCCAGGGATTTCCAATTATTTCCACATCCTTCTCCTGTTTCTCTTCTGGCTGTGGTGCCTCTGGGCTGCCTGATCGACTTCCCACTCCACGGGTCTGCAAGGCAATGGCAGAAAGGCCGAAAATTAAGAGCGCGGAGTGATATTTGCACAAGGCAGAAGGGAAGAGGAACAAATAGATATTGCCTGGGGCCAAATCTGCTTACTCTCTCTCTTGCCCTTCTCTCCAAAAAGGCAGCCTTCATGTCTCCTCAGGTTCTCGTTAAGTTTCCCAGCTATCTTTTATTCAGCATCCAGCTCTCTCAGTTCTTGGGAAGAGAGGAGGAGTGTCTTCTTTGCCTTTAGGCACAAAAGGCTGCATCAAGGTGCGGTACAGGCAGCGTGTTTTATTAGAGCATGTGGCATAAGACACTGCAACACATCTGAGAAGTCTTGAACATACTATTGCAATGTTTGAAATTATTGTGTTAAGTGACATCCCCCCAGATCAAAAGTTGATCCCAATCTAGGTAAGTGATTACTGTAGAGCCTGCGCCTCAGGCCTGTCCATCGCTCAGTCTAGCAATTCCCTCACCCAGTTATCAGCTTGGCCCAACTACACAGCCCTAACTCACTCCCTTGGCTTTCCAATGCTTGCTTAACTACGTTTCCATTTTGCAGTATCTCAGAGATACTCCTCATTCCATACCCTCCAGACTAGAAAGCTATAGGCAGTCTCCGCCAAGCCCTTCCCTGGCCAAGGCTACAAAGGACCTCCACCCTCTTGCATGCTGTGGGTACTACTACAAACAACCCCCTTCACCCTGTTCCCAGGCCAAGTATTGCAGGGAGGGAAAGGGAAGGAAGGAAAAGGAGATAGCAAACTGACTTATTGTTCGCAAGAAGGGTGGGGGAAGCAGAGAGAAAAGCTGACCTGAGCTGCAAAGCTCTTTTAGTTTCCTTTTTCTCCTGTAAGGACGATTTCTGCTGTTCCCACTCTTCCCCACCCCACTCCCCCTACTGTAATTCAACTCCTGCCCCTAAAGAAAGGGGAAGAACTGTGCCTGCCTTTTGCAGAAGTCCTGGTTTGATGCTTTTCTATAGGAAGTCAGTCAATCAAAACAGCACTTCCCACTGGCAAAGCTGGGAATCTCGTGAAGGCCTAGGGTCAAAATATTGACAGCAGTGTAGGTCTTTATATGCCTATCTATTAGATTGCCAGAATAAGAAAGGAGTCAAGCATTTATCTGGTTAATTACTCCTTTCATTTTCTACATTATTCCCATTTCAAAATCTGTATGTATACATTTGTGGGTCCTAACAATAGCATGTTTGTGTGATTCCAGCTGACCAAACAACAGAAGTTATTTATAACTACAGATGACCGGACTCTGCTGTATTTTCATTTATGTAATTCTCCTTAGATCATTCATTGGAAAGTGGTCGCACTTTCATGTTTCTCACATGCAGAGGCCCTGTAGGTTAGCACACAGGAGATTAACCTTGGCAGTCTGCACTGCTGGACTGCCTGAAGAGGAATTCTCGCTGCAGCTGTCTGAACCAACAGCCCACGAGGACTGGGGGGTTTGATAGCTGTTCTCAGTGCCACGCCAGGCAGCAGGTGGCTGCAATGGCAGTACTGATGATTTTCAGCTATAAAGCTTTGTAAAACTGGTACTGGTTCGTGTTTTTTTTCTTTTGTCAAGGCTCACTGGCATTGCAGTGGAATGGTCAATGCTGGAGAAATTCCAAAATGAATGAGTGGGATATTGAGAAGTGGCATTAATTAAACAGGATAAATGGCAGTAAGGTGAAGCATCTTCTTCTTAGACAGTAAACAGAGCCACAGCATGCCCATCCATGCTAACAGAGCAGCACTTCCCATCCACATAAATGCACTAAATTCAAAAATATTTTTAACATTTGCAGATGCTTCTCTCTGTACAAGATTAAATGGGAACGGGCGTGAATTTACATGATGACAGTTGGGACATCAAAGGCTACATCTTTGAAGCCATTCTACCTACAGCCTTTTCACATTATATGGAAGGCTTACAGTAGGTAGAGCACTTTCTATAGACTATTCACTAGCCGATAATGCAATCCAAGGCAAATTCATTCAAACAAGCATACTATAACCAAAAAAGACAATTTGCAAAATCCCTTGTTTCTGCCTAGTAAGTAGGGCAGTTCTCCACGAGGCTCCTACAAGAGGACTGAAGTTCAGAAGAGACAAGAGACACAAAGGGAACTGCAATGTCCAAGGTCTCCTCTTAGGGTTGCACATCAAGATTCGGAGCAGCCAGATAGAGACAGCAGCATATTTTACAGTATACGCTGTATGAAATAGGCCTCACAACTAATCCAAACAGACATGTACCCAGCCAGAGCAGATCTACTAAATAAAGCCACAAGATCTTTTCCTTAAAATAGAGAGTATTAAGGAATTTGGTGATTAAAAATACACAATAAAACTCATAGCTGGCAGTAATCCGAACAGAAATGAAGTCATGGAGGTTGCATTCCTTTATCTTAAAGCAGCATAGGCCTTCTTATTTGGTCCAGCCAAAATACCAGAGAAAAATGTATTCAAACACTCAAAATAAAAGCAGGGATCTTCTTTGGGGCCTTTAAATATTAACCTGCACTGACTAGGCTGTGTCCACCCAACTGAATAGCGGTGCTGTTCTCTAGAACAAAAACTTTTCCTACTTCCCATCTTTTCCTTTTTATTTTCTTTTTTATTTATGGGAAATTTAGGCATTTTCTGAAGAGTTCAGAAACGGGAAGCCGGCTGGTATTGGGAATTCTGATATCACAGCCATGGAATGCCACACACTTATTAGCCAAGTGTTTCCATCCCTCTGTATACACGACTCTTCCCTCAAGCTAATAATTTTCATAACCTTTTGCCCTTCCCATGGCATCATAGCTATTTAGTAATATTTACTTTTTTTCCCATCTTGTAAAATGTGTGACCCCATTGCCTTGCTAGTTTGTGGCTGATCCCCACGTAGATCAACTCAAACTCAAAGAGTAGTTCACAGAGTCCATGTTCTCTGACATACTTTCTTCCAAGTATGTTAGTCAATACCCACTAATGCTTCCTAAGAAAAAAGACATCCAAATGATTAGGAAGGAAGAGGAGGTACCATGGCTTTTTAAAGCTGTTGTCTGGTGCCTTTAGTCTCAGGCACCAGTCTCACAACTGAATCTTCTGGAAGAGCTTTTCTCTTTTGAAAACGAGTGCCTTCTGGGCTAATACTGAGAACATGTACTTGGCACCATATCCAACATAGGGTTGTGATTAGCAGACAGTATAGCACTTCTGTTGACCAAACAACCAGCTGAGTTTATTGCTGAGGACCTATTCACAATATTACTATCTACTAAAACTACACATTATTGTAACTGCTATATGGTCTGGGCCAGATAAAGTTCTATGCGCTTCCTTATGCCCACTCACAGGAACCATGAACACCAGCTAAAATGCCAATATTCATCAACAAGTTAAAGACTGTCTTTAGAGAAGAGCAGAAAAGACCCAGCTGCAGTATTTATGTCAGAAAGAAGACTGAAGGTACTTTTATCCTAATCCCAAATGTAGAATGGCACCTGAATGACTCTTTTCACCTTATAGATATATTAAAATAGATGACTGTCCAGAAGAGTTGAATCAATTAATCAACTTAAGTGGCTACGCTTTCAGTAAGAGAAAACTATGGTGCCTACTGACTGTTGAGAAATCATCTTGTAGAGAATAATGACAATTTAAGAATGTAGTTTGTATTTCTTCGCATCCTGGAAAGTCCGTACTGAAAGAAAAACTGATTTGAAATATGCACACCTAATTTTTACTGAGTCCAGAACTGTGTCTGCAATAGTACGTGCCATACAATGTTTATTTTGCCAGAAAACTCCAGGAGTATACACCTTCCATATTTCAAGTCAGAACAGAAGCGTCACAAACCTGCCAAAGCTCCACGTGGTGCCATGTGGGTACCTCAGAAGCTTTGTGCTTTGCATCCTCTCTCCTCTGCATGGGGTCATCTGCAATCTCTGCCTCTGAGGAAGGTCCTTTGTGGCTCCTACTGCCTCTAGCAGACTCATATAAGGGATCTGAAATATGGAAGCATAGTGTGTGAACAGAGTAAACCAGAGTAAAACCCCTATTATCTCTCTAGTGCATTGGATTTTCAAAAGTGTGAAAACTTTCTTAGAAATCTTACAGATTAAAAAAATATACAGAATGAAGTGTAATACTGACCCTTAGTCCTTCTTTTAACCTTGAACAGAAAAAGTAAAGAAACAGCCAGCTTGGGAAAGCTTACAGAGAGAAATGCATTTCTAAGATGTTTCTAAACAGTCTGGACTTTATGGAATTTCCGCACTCCTTGGTAACCTTGTCTTGGTGATGAGAGTCTCTTCTTCATCTATTAGAGATCAGTCCTACCATGGCAAAGCGTTCATTGGATAGTCACTGATTATGTAGTGAAATCAATGCAAATGCAGTAATTTTCAGGTGAATGAAAGAATAAGAATACATTAAATGAAGAAATGCTACATCTGGAAGTCATGTGTAAACATGGAAACACTACAGAGAATATCAGCAGTAGCCAGACACCAGGAGGAGCACAGACTAATTATACAGAATTTAACACACATACTTCCCTGCCTGTATGGGATCTCAGGTGTTAAAAATGTAATTTTCAATCAGGGTGCTGGTGCTGCTGTTGGGATTTGAGGTTAGCAGTTCAGCTTTTAAAATTCAGCCCAGCTTTCACAGACTTCTTTCCTGGGAGGCGGGACGAGAAAGGGAGCTGTGGGGAGGAAGCTGCAGAGAACAGGACCTCCGTTCTCCTCCAGGATGCTCACGCTATATGACACACTGCCTGCAGCATTGCTGCTAGAGACATTCCTGAGAAGCCTGAAAGAATGCAACAAGTGTCTGGCAAAATACGGAGGGATCTCTGCAAGATTCAGGCCAAGCACTGAACTTTTTCTTCCTGCAACATTGCTGCCCTTTTGTTAGTTTGCTTGATAAAAGCTGTAGTCATTGTTCTCTGGAGGGTTACAGCAACATAAAGGCTGTTTAGGCTGCCCATCATGTATGGGTAGGAGATCTGCCATACGGGTTTGTGTAGCACCTCTTCCCCAGCTCCAGAAGTTGGAGGGGAAACCATACAAGACAGTGTTACCAACCTCTTTAGTATGCTTGGTCTTGTCTATCCCTCATCCACCACCAATACTAACACTGCAGATCTGTCCGATTTGGAAATGCAAGTTCAAAAGCCTTACCACTCTCTCTGGTGACTTCTATGCAGCTGCTAAGCTTGTGCTTGATATGTTTATGTTAAGGGTTTCGTGTAAACGGGGCTTATTTTGCATAGCTGTCTGAAAATCTCCCCCCACCCCCTTTTCAAAAATGGGCAAAAGACCAAATATTTCTGTAAAGCTTTTAAAATCCTACAGTCTACAGAAGACCTTAAATCTTCTAAACCAAAATTGAACATTTTCAAAGAAAGCAGGCATTTTTCTGGGAAAAAGTTACATTGTTAAAAATGCTGAGTTTAAAAGCATTCAGATAATTCTTATCACTAAACTGAACTGAAAACTGAAGAGGGCAATTCTGCATGAATTCTGCAGCTTCCAAATGGTTATAGGTTCCTTTAAAGAATTGCCTCACACAGGCAGTATAGTGTAAATTCTTAGTAGAAATGAGGATTAGTAACAGCATTGCACAGACTGATGAGTTTGCAATGTACCTCAAATTTATTTTGGTCTCAGATCCAGCATGAGAAGAGAAAAAGCTTGTAATTTCTTGATGAAGTAATTTAGTGAATGGGGGGCAAACAAAGTAACTTAATGACTGGCTTAAAGAATTTATGTGGCGGCCATGCATTTCTTTTATCCTCTGTTACACAACATGTTCATTTTTTTATGTCTAATGCTTTAACACAGTGTGTCACATTGCTAAACCCAAGATGTGCGGAAGACTCAGGGTCTCTGTGACAGAGAGTCAGGCTGCAAATGAATTAATTGCTCCTTTGCTGTTTGGGATTGGGACTGGTAGGCACAGGTTTTCCCATTTTTTTTTTACCCTGAACTACGCAAGTGTACTTAGGCATTTTCTGGCAGCCAATACAGTTTCGCAGCAACACTTGCACTGGACAGTACTGAAGGACTCCAGAGACAAGGTGGGGAATGGTTTGAGCTGGGCTCGGCACAACACTGACATGCTTTTCTCTAGGCAGTCAAAAAATCTGGTGATGAGGACCACACGCAGAGCTCAATCAGACCACCTAAAAGGATGCTAGATCACCTTAAGAAAATGCCACAGAATAATCCAAGGCCACAGGTGGTTGGAATCTCAGTTTGAATCTACTCATTGACGTCATTAGGAATATTCATCTCCAGCACTGGTGAATCTGGCTTTCTTTAGTTCCAAGACCTGCAGACCCCTCTGCAGAAACATTTAATAGCCTTTTTGACATTTCTGGCTCATGGTTACAGCACTTATTCTGAAAGAAACCTGACCTTTTCTTCACACAGATTGCATTCAGCAGCTCTTGTTTTTCACGTATTGAAAATCACAGGAGAAGTTGAAAATCAAGGACAAGAAGTAATCCAGTGTTATTACCTCTTTCAAACACTGTATTTATCTTTTAGGCAGGAAAAAAATGAAGCATGAGACATCAGTGAACCGAGCCCCTTTACCTCTCAGAGAAGATTACATGGGAATTCAAATGTCCTGGTATAATTCACAGATTCCTGAGTTCACATGAACAGCAGCAAAAGAGGAAAATTGCTCCATCTCCTGTAGAGAGGAAATGAAAGGTATCAGGAAGAGAAGAATGTGCTGTATGGTGCGAAAATGCTGTTTTGATTCCTGATGCTAAACATCTGCCATATTTTTGTGTGGAATCACTTGACTTAGTGAGAGAATAGCATCTTCAGGACTGTGCAAAGCCTATTCCAGACTCGAGCTGTCTGAATTGGCAGCTGTGGGAACACCCACAGGAAGCATGGGACCCTGGAAGAAAAAGTGTAGGAGTACATCCTGTGGGGATAGATAAAAGTCAGAGCCGGGCTATGGGAACCTCTTCAGAACAAACATGCAAATACAGTTTCGCAAGTCAAAGTCCCAACTGTTTGTTTAGGGATTTTTTTGTTATTTGTTGCTTTTATTTGGCTTTCACTGAACAGAAACAGTAAAAGGATCTCAGAAAAAAAGATGAATGAAATCAAAACTTTAGATGTTGTCTTTATTGTTTGGTGTGAGTTCATGTGCTTTGTATGCAGTGCCACAGCTTGCTTCTTTTGCCTTGCGATAGAAGAATGCCATAACATACCTATTTCTGGTCCACCGAGTTTGATAGTCGGTCTCCACACACAGCTGATAAGAGTAGTGCTAGAGCAGAGCTGTCCATAATTTCTCCACAGCCACTGTTTCACAGACAAATGCCTCCTCTCATCCATAGGAAATCTTATAATTACCTGCTATAAAACTGTTGGTGAAGAATAGTAACAATGGGAAAGAATTTCATCCATTTATTAAGTGCTCCGGGTCACTGAAATCAAGTAGAAATTGGTGTCATGCAAACAGATGGCTTCCCATGAATACCGACAGGTAATCAAGAGACCCTCTGCCATAAGAACACATGCCTCCTCTCATCCATAGGAAATCTTATAATTACCTGCTATAAAACTGTTGGTGAAGAATAGTAACAATGGGAAAGAATTTCATCCATTTATTAAGTGCTCCGGGTCACTGAAATCAAGTAGAAATTGGTGTCATGCAAACAGATGGCTTCCCATGAATACCGACAGGTAATCAAGAGACCCTCTGCCATAAGAACACACGATCCCTTGTACTCCCATCATCACAGTAATGTGCTCATCTTTCTTTTTACCTTTATATGCCCTGCTGAATAAAGCTAGATGGATTTATTTTTATCTTACCTGGATGACATTTTCATTTAATATTTGTGCCCAATATTTTTCTCAGTCTTTCAGCCAACTTTCTGTTATTTGTACAAATGAGATCCTGCACAGATTGATTACGCTTTATGTCAATTATTATTTCCTTTTGTGTCTGAACGTTCCTAATTCCTATATCACTGAGAAGGTTGGAAAGGAGTTTTAAGTTGGCTTTCTGCCTACTATCTATGATTTCTTGTGTGACACACGCTGTATGTTCTCTTGTTCTTTTTACTTTCCTCAGTAAATAAACCTAATCTTTTCAATTTCTTCCTACAAGAAATATGTTCTCTGTAGTTCTCTGATATTTTCACTACCTGCCTGGAGTTTGTTTCTAGTTCTGTGCCTGTCTTGTTTAGATGGGTTTACTAAAACCAAATGTAACAATCAAAATGAGGACATGGCATCTTAGATGCAACATGTAATACTCTCCATGTGATTGTCTACCCACTTCTAACGTGCAGTCTAATAAGTCATTTTTTCTGTCACACACCCAGAACAGACATTCACTGTGTTGTCCATAAAAACTCCTAGGTCTTCTCGTCTCCCAGGAGGTTACTACTACATTCAGAACCCATTCATATGAAAGAATAATTTAAAATGTATTTCCATGTCCTTCTGTTGTTAGTTTCTTAAAAAAAAAAAACCAACAACAGAAAGAAAGAAAGACAGAAAGACAGAAAGAAAGACAGAAACGAAAGAAAGAACGAAAGAAAAAGAAAGAAAAGAAAGAAAGAAAGAAAGAAAGAAAGAAAGAAAGAAAGAAAGAAAGAAAGAAAGAAAGAAAGAAAGAAAGAAAGAAAGAAAGAAAGAAAGAAAGAAAGAAAGAAAGAAAGAAAGAAAGAAAGAAAGAAAGAAAGAAAGAAAGAAAGAAAGAAAGAAAGAAAGAAAGAAAGAAAGAAAGAAAGAAAGAAAGAAAGAAAGAAAGAAAGAAAGAAAGAAAGAAAGAAAGAAAGAAAGAAAGAAAGAAAGAAAGAAAGAAAGAAAAAGAACGAGAGAATGAAAGAACGAAAGAAAGAACAAAAGAAAGACCGAAAGAATGAACGAAAGAAAGAATGAACGAAAGAAAGAACAAAAGCACAAAAGCATGAAAGAACGAATGAAAGAAAGAAAAAAAGAACAAAAGCAAGCAAGCAAGCAAGAAAGAAAGAAACCACCAGCTCAGTAGAAGTTTAAAGAAGTAAACATTTTACAAGTTATCATGCAGTGTAGAGAATTGGTGACCATCTCTCAAAGCGCCTTTTGATTCCCCAAATGCTGATGGGAAATATTCTGGAGGCACAAATAGACTGCAGATGTTGGAGAATACATCTTAGAATTCTGCTGAACATATTACCCTACTGGGAGGCTGTTTCGAGTCTCCGGGGACATTCCTCTGAGAGCCCAGCTGATTGTCTCATATTGAAACAACATGTCCGAGATACATTCCAAGTAAAAGAAAATAGAACAGGGGTACTCTGACCAAATATAAATCATGGGGCTAAAGGGCAGTTTATCTTCCTTCTTTCTACCATTCCTTTTCTCCCCCAGTGAATACTCCCCCCAGGGAAACAGACCACTGGGTAAATGACTGCCAAACATGATGACTCAGACATTAGGCACTGTCCCCAAGTGCTTCACAGATGGTGTCTGGATGGGAAACCCAGAGCTTTCGGCACCATAAGCCTTGCTACTTTTTTTTTTTTGCTCTTTTTTTTTTAAATTCACTCCAGCATTACTTCTGATCTCAAGTCAAGCCCTTACAGCACTGTTGCCCCCCACAATGAATGCTGATCCTGACCTTATAACAACCGATGTCATTGGCACATAAAAAAGATAGGAGAGAAATCCTAGCAGACCTAGGGGAGTGGGAAAAACAAAGCTAAAATAAACACAGTACTTAAAAGATTATCTTGTGTCTAATTGAAAAAAAAAATACTAGCATACATTTAAAAGGAAAAGATTCTGCTGTGAAAGACAGGCATACTGTGAAGCACAGCACATAAGCACAATTGCATAATAGTAGGTACTATGAAAGAAAATGTTCTCTCTACAGTTTTTATTGGTCTGCTTCTTTTTGTGGAATCCTGTTTGTTTCAGTAAAATCCTGTTCCTTTCAGTTTGCTTTATGTTCCTCAAAGCTAGCACATCTTGGGATGCACATCTGGACATGGGCAAGCCTGAAAGCAATGGCATATTTCTGTGCTTCTCCAGTACTGTATGTTCACACTAGACACTGGAAAAGTCCTCTGTGAAAAAAAATAGCTATTTTTCCACCCATGAAGAGAAGCTCAAGAAAAGCCCTGTAAAGGCTTGCAGATTATGCACGATGAATCAAGCTATCACAACCCTAAAGAAAACATATCATGGGAAATGTGAAATAGCCCTTCCTCCCTCTCTCACACACACATGCACACATACTCTCACACATACACAAACCCAGCTGCAAAGGATAAAAAAGGAGGAATTGCACATTGAGAAGAACCAGGTCCAGCATGTATTTTTTTCTTCCTCTTCTTCCTCTCCTTTTGTTTTTAAGGTTTACCACCAGTATCATCCATAAGAAACAAGAGAAGAATTGTTTACTCCAACTGGAGAAGAGAAATAACTAGGTATTTTTGTAGGTTTCATTATGTTTCAAAGGTTATGTAGCAATTCATTGAACTTCTCTGATTTACACAAATTCAGCTGAGTAGTAATTCCATTTAAATCAATGGAGTTATTTCAGCATGTGTATAAAAGAGAGAAAATTCAGACATTTTGCTTCCAGATTCAAAGTAAAAGGTCCCAGAATTAAAAGGAGCAACTCTTAGGTCAGCCAATTTCTGTTATTTAAGAAGGAGCCTCTGATAAAAGTTGATAGCATTATGCAGAGCCAATCTCCCTGAGCCTTGGGTTTTACGAGCTGCATGAATCCTTGCAGCTCTCTGTTGGACCAAGCCAGGGTCACAGACACTGACCACCGTGGTGTTCCTCACTTGGAGACAGTCACTTCAGAGTCATTACACCTGGAAATATACACTTCTTAACAGCCAGTTGGTGAACTGCTAAGGAGCCAATGGTGTAAATCAGCAGAAAACTAGCCAGGTTTCTAAAATGTGCCTGGCAGGCAGTTTTCAAGCCCTGCCTGGTTTTGGAAGCAACTTTGTCAAAATTGGACCTTCTCCACAAAGTGCTTTGATGTTGATGAATCGGTAAATTCCAACAAAAACTTGTTTAGTCAGAATTTTTCTGACCAGCTCTACTTCCTCCTTCTGCCAAGCCTATTTACTAATTCTCAAACTTTCTGTGTGGCTCCAGGCGAAGGTTTTCTGCCAGGACCATCACGGCTGCAGACCCCTGTGCTCAGGCGTCTGCAGGCACAGCTGAACACAGGCACTCACCCACTGGGGTCCTCCCCTTTCATGTCCCCATGGGAGAGCAGCGCCATGCAGCAGCACAGCTCTCAGCCTCCCTCTCCATCCGTAGCACAGCTCCATCCAGACCTGTGGAGCTCAGGAGGTTTTGTCATGGTGACTAAAGTAGCATTACCCCCATTTTACAGCCAGAGAGACTGAAGCATAGAGAAATAACCAGTTAGGGTGTGCCACAGCAGCATTAAAAGTAGACTCCCACTCCTGATGCCTGGCCCCGTATTGAGTCCAACAGTCAGTAACATCTATTTACACATTTAGATTCACAGCTACTGTTGTGAACTTGAGTCCAGCGTGGATGTGGGTGAGCCTGTGCGTAAAACGGGGAGGGAGGCTGGTAGAGAATAGGCCAAGATTATATTAAACCGTTTCCATCCTGGGCTTGCAAAAACAATGCATTGCACTGAGACGAGGTGTTATTGTCTGCTTTTAAGTGTACCCTCCCTTTCAAGTTTTTCTTTCTTAATAAAGTATCTGAGGTCATGCTATTGTCATTAGAGCTTGGCGAGTGCTCAGCAGCTGTCACCGTGGCAGCAGGAGTGTGCCTGGTGCCAGTCCCCTTTGTCACGACAGCCGCAGCAATGTAAGGAGAAGGGCCTTGCAGGATGCAGGACAATACTGGGAAGGAAAAGGAGGGAATCCTCGACCTTGGGCCAGGGCCTGGTGGCAGACTATTGAACCCTGCGCGTCTCGACAAACCACAAGGAGTAAAAATTCTTGGAAGCTGCAAAGGTTGCAAGTGAAAACAAAAGATTCTATCGTGTAGGAAATAGAACAAAACGCAGAGAAATTTGTTTTGTTTTCAGAGATAAAATAAGCAAATAGCACTCTGCGAGGGTCAGGAGCGCTGCACCCTGCATGCAGCACTCACAGCAGGGAGGAGGGCAGAAAAGCTGGAGTGAATCTGGAAGTAGGTAGGAAAGTGCTCCGTAGCTTTCCAAATCTTGCACTGTGGGCAAGGGACCGCCTCACAAAAAAAAGGATGATGATGGTCTCTAATAGAATCTAAAACAATGCAAACAAAACCCTGATGTTGTAATACAATCAAATAATTGCCTTTTGAGCCCATAGTTGAGGCAACAGATAGAAGCAAATGAATCACCGCTACTGAGCTTTGCCGGTTGGGCGATCGGAAAAGCCCATCATGGGATAACTAGCACCGATTTACTTACTTACACTTCAGCTAAAGCGAGAGTAAAGCCTGCACCCATAAGTGGCTGCAGGAACAGATACTGAGGATGGTGTTATTGGTCCATGTAGACTTGTCAACTTAATAAATGTTTCACAGTTGACATGTTGAAGTATTTTGTCCCCTTTTTTAATTTGTGTTTATATCAGCAACACCCAGAAAAGTGGCCTTGACTAGGAGCTGCTTAGCTATTGCTTTCCTGCTCACTTCTGATCTGAAGATCCACTCCAGAAATACCAGCAATTACTAACCCACACCTAGTAATCAGTGCCATCTTTTGCACCAAAGACCCCAGTGTACTCTGTGTGCATGACTTTCACAACTTTGTGGGTGTTCCTTTAGGACAGGAAGTGAAGAAATAAATCACATCCCAGTGGAATCGCCGGTGGAGCTCTGGGCTGATGGGACGCTACCCAGGCTGCAATTTGGCTGGGCCGGCACCCCTGTATTTTGAAAAATACCGTGGTGTTTTGAACGACCGCAAGTGGCCAGAACCTCAGCTTTATTCCTTATCCAAAAGAAAAATACCTTTTGGAGCAGAAAAGCCCCACAGCGGGTGAGCAGGACTCACAGTGCCACCTGCTGAAGGACCAGGGCTGCTCAGGGCAGCAGCTGATGTCCCTCCGAGAGGCCAGGGAAGGTCTGGCTTGATGGCTGCTGCGACCAGCCTGACGTTAGCACAGGCTTGTCCTGCCCAATTTCCTACGTGTAAAAGTCTCCCCTTGGAAGAGATGTGGGGGGGAGGCACAGGGTGCTGTGGCACTGTGGGAAGGCGTCAAGGGATGGGGTTTTGTGACGTGAGAAAGATGCTCGCCTTTCAGCAAAGCTTTGGGTCACAGCAGTCTGTGCCAGCAGCCGGGCTGGTTATTACTCTGAGACAATACAACTTGTTCTTTTTCTTTCTCAGTAATTTCACAGCTTCCAGCTCCTGCTGGAGTCCTTAGCTCCCCTCCTCCCCACACTCTAGTCTGTGGATGCATGGAAAAAAGATGCTGGTAAAGCTCCCTCATACTTAAAAGGGGGCGGTTAATTGCAACAGACTACGGACACATCTTTTAACCAGCTCTTTTTGCCTTTTCCCATCCTCTCCCTTGTCAGTATGGGACTGCAAGTAGCTGAGACCTGAAAAAAAAGAGCATCTGATAGAGAGTTCCCCCCTCCCTATAGTGTTGTGTAGTCAGTCACCAGCTCCTAGGAGCTCACATCCAGTAATAGCAGTAGGACAGACCCACATATTCCCCGACAGCAGGTGCGTTATTCCCCTGAGCTATTTCCATCATAACAGCTCCCATGTAGACTGTCCCTCTCTAGTATGATACCACTATCTGAAATGATACAAAGCATCCAAAGAAGGGGAGAGTGTCCCTGATGCATTCAATAACAGAGAGGAATGACGCCGGGACGTGAATAAACAGGGCTGGTTTTGTCTAGGCTCAGGTATTGTAAGCCTTTCAAGAGAGAATGATAAAACCTCAAAAATGAAGCAGGAAGGTAAACATACAGTATCTTCCCTGTGTGAGTAAGCAAATCGCATGGATGATCTGCAGAATAAACTGATGCAGGGAAAGGGGGGGGCCAGTTGGTGGGCAACAGAGACATTGCACAGTCTGAAATTACTTGGGGAACATGTGTGTGGCATGTATTTTTCCAGGCATGCCTACAGCAAAGAGGTTCACATGGTACTCACAAATCAGCCATCCTTCCCCTTGTACCCTGCTTAACCTTATTTACGCTTACCATCTTTTCCACTTTTTTTTATATTACTAGTAAAAAAAAAAGGAGAAAAAAATTCAGTTTCTCGGCTGCTCATAAACTCTTCTACAACCTTTCTGTAGAGAAGAAACAGAAGGGGGGAGGGACGAGCAAATGTGGCATTGGCTCTGCGACTGTGGTTTTTGTTTCCATAAACCTTAGAGCACAAGAATGCATGAGATATTTACACAAATCTTTCCACAATTCCTGTGGCCTTTGGGAGCATTGCATTTGCATGACTTCACCACTGTGGCTGGTTTGTGCTTTCTCAGCAGCATTGCCTGCAACAGGGAGCAATCCTGGCCATTCCCAGTAGTTCTCCCTCTCTCACCCTCAGATACGATCACACCAGTGCATGTTTCGTACAAGCTATGTTAATGCAGGAGTTCCTGTCCTGCTTGTTGTCCAGTTTCCCAGGGATGGTACAGGAAGTTTCCCAATTCGTCTTGTAAATACAAAAAGAGAAAAATGTTATACTCAGAGAAAGTGTTGGTCATTAGATCTTGAGGGAAATATCAAGGGATATGAGAGGGAGGAGGATGCTTCTGAAAGGTTACTGAAGTGAGGTAGAAGTAATTTGGTCAAACACATAAGGAAAAATGCAAAACAACTCACCTTACGCCTACTTGCCCTGCATCACAGGATGGTGGGAAGCCGAGTGCCATGGAGACAGTGTCTCCAAGTGAATAGGCTACTGAATAAGAACTACTGGGGCTCCGTCCTCTGCTGCCCTAATCAGGGACTTCCAGCAATCACTTTGATCTGTCTATGCCTCATTTTCTCAATCTAATAAAGGGATGTTGCTCAACCTTTGCAAAATACTTTGAGTCAGTGCACAAAAAGTGCTGTGTTAGGACCAAGGCATTTTTTTCCCTGAATGGGAGTATCAGGTCACTCAACGCACAGGCTGCCAGTTGGGGAAACAAAGCCACGATGTCTACAAGGCAAGGCGGTCTTGCCCATTCTCACTATTGCAGCTGTGACCATTTGGCTGTGGCAGCACTGGCTTCTCCAGTGCTAGTAGATGTCTTTAAAAGGGAGGTTGGGTGTTTTTTCTGGAGGATTTGAGGGGGGAGGCTAGTGAAGGGGAGCACACGCTGCAACGCATAAGTCTCAGGACTGTTGCCATGGACTTCAAGCAGCCAGGTTGCTTGAAACCATGTTCAAAGCCGCACCGCATCTCTCTTCCCCACTCTGGCTGAGCCTGCGGGACACCCAGCCCAGAGGCAGAAGTAATAGCAGATTCATTTGCAAGAGTTTAACACTTGATATCAGAACCAGTGTGCAATGACATAAGGCAGAAGTATAACCACAGACGGCTCGTAAAAATTCAGCTTTGTCCCTTGCAAGCAAATCCATAATTAAAACTGCAACTATAGTCCATTGTACTTATCCAGCAGGAGGACTCACTCCCGCTACCACTTGAGTCAGCAAGTTTCTCTATTTACAGTAATCCTTTACTTTGTCTTTCTTTCATTATTATTAAAACAATTTTAAACTCTTTAATGTCAGCCAAATGGTGTTTCAAATTATTTTTTCCAGGGGAAAAAAAAAAGACAGTTTAGTGTTCAGAGGGGAACATTTAGTTATGTTATAGTTCAGCCTGAGACACTCTGGTGACTCTTAGAAAGTGTTGAAATTACAGGTTCATGACGTACACAGTGTTGAAACACCATGTTACTGCAACACTTGGTCCAACACGAACTTGCAATTTCAACACTTCCTAGGTCTTTTGTAAAACCCCATAACTGACCAGAACAAATGTAAATTCCCAAAAAGTCTAAAGCAATGTGCCGTACAATAGCACAGAATGGAAAACCCATTTAATTTCCAGCGCTGCTACCCTTACACAGAATAATCATTCTCAAAGTATGTTTAATTTGTAAAAAAACTGTCATCCAGGATTAGCTACTCTCGCAGCAAGCTACTGGTCTCAAGACACAACTGGTCTGATCCAGTATGGCAATATCTGTATTCTCCCAACTTGTTAACTTTTTCATTGGTGTCACAAAAAATCCAACAGGAAAGTACCTGCCTCAGCCTAAGCAAAGGATATTCATCAGCGACCTCCAAAATGTGCTGTCCTGGAACTCAGCAGAGACCATAATAACAAAACGTTAAACACAGGGATAAAACCTTCTCTACCAAAGGGAAGCTGCAATTTAAAAACACAGCAAAATTTGATATTTAAAAATACACCATGGCATTATTTCAAAATACCATTTGTTATATAAGCAGGAGGCAGCGGAGCAGGCAGGATCATGGCTTGCACGGTGTTTGTTTTGAAGACGAGGAGAGTACAGGATTTGTGCTCGACCTCTTCACAGGTTACACTTAGCTCATTCAGTTTCCTTTACAAAAGAAACGAGTTTTCACTCAGGGGAGCTGCTGAGAAACAGCTTTATGCCCCGGCTCCTGTAAGCAGCTCAGATCAGGAGACTCCTGCACCTGAAGCCAGCAGAGATACAGCCACCTGGAGCGCTTGGCATGAGGGGGACATCCGGGATCCTGCCCCTGCGAGCAGGCAGGGGACCGTCCATCTGTGTCACCACTCAGGGATGGGGAAAGAGATTGAGTGAAACAAACCCACAGGCTGAGAGTCCACATGAAAGCCAGGTCTCACGTAGGGGTTAAGTGGGACTGGCCAGGACACTGGCCTGCTGGAGCAATCCCACCACTAGCATATATCCTCTTCAGCACTTCGCAAAGCACCCTCCAATAATGGAGATGAAATGGGAGTTTTAACAATACATTTCCTTTTGTTTATCTGGCTCTGTTCTGAATATTTAATGCTAATTTTAGTACTTGGGCAGTTGGGAAGGGGTAAAACAGAATAAACGTGTGTATTGGGCTGTAAATATATAGCCCCCTCCATACCAGTTTGGGTTTCTCCACATCAATCAAAGCTGGAATAACAGCAGAAACAGCAGTTTTGGTGTTATAAACAACTGCAGTTCTCATGTAGTTTTAGAGAACATCATTTCTTAAGATAGCAGAGAGCTTACTTGGAAAATCATGATAAATTATAATAGCCTCTCTTCTCCGCGACTTCTTACAGAAGCTGCTTTTTTTTGGACCGTTGCAGTGTGCTGCATACTAGGAAGAAGGTACTTACGATAGGATTTATTTGTAGCTGTGAGCCAAAATACATATTGCCTTAGACGAGAGTCAGTATTATCACAAAGAACCATGCTGACTGGGGTTTAATGAAATTGGACCTGGGTGTCAGATTTAACTTGGTAAAGTTACCAGCTGGGATGAATTGGACCAGAAATGTGCTGTGTAACAGGATTTCACTGGAATCCTCGTGCAAAAAAAAAAAAGTATGTGGAATATGTCACGCTAACAGTTGACAGTGTAGCTGCAACACCAAACATTAAATAAATAAATTCCATACGTAACACAGGCACAGAAAAACTTTTCAGGAAAGCGCCTCAGAGCTGCATAGCCTTGCGTCTATAAATCTCCATTAAATCAGTTTGAGTGGGGTGAGTGTTAGAGACAGAGCTGCCAGAAATAGCTCTTTTCCTGCAAGATGTAGAAAAGATTACAGCTGAGATTGAGACGGTGGGGTGGGGAGGGAAAGCAGGGGAGGGGCGGGGGGAAGAGAGGCAAAGGAGTTGAGCTGGAGGAGGCGGGGGAGCTGTGAAAGGCATCTCATAAAAGTCCCATTTGTTGGAAGGCTGCAGGAAGTGGAGGCAGCTTTGGCACACGTGTCCATGGTGCTAAATTAACTGTTAACACAAATAATCAAAGTGCAAGGCCCATCAAGCCGCTGGCGCCAGCAA
This sequence comes from Aptenodytes forsteri, assembly GCF_000699145.1. Lineage (NCBI taxonomy): Eukaryota > Metazoa > Chordata > Aves > Sphenisciformes > Spheniscidae > Aptenodytes > Aptenodytes forsteri. Next base: position 478,215 of record NW_008796043.1, read on the forward strand.
AATGAGGGAGCGGCCAGGTCAGCGCTGCCTCTGGAGTGAGCCGGCTAGCAGGTGGAGACCAACCAGGGACTCGACAGGATGGAAGTGCTTACAGAACACACTGACCCACTGACAGAGGAAAACACCGCTGCACTCCTGCTTTCCAGCTATTGTGTGCAGAGCGTCTTGCGTGTGTATTTTTATTTTGCATTTATTTATTACATTTTATGTAATTTTTTTTCCTATTTTATTTTATTTCTTTTTTTTTAAACTCTTTTCAGCAAGTCACTGCAGTTGAGAGCTTGGACACCCCAGGGTGAGTTGTAGTACAGCTCAGCCTTTATCTGGCAGCATTGATGGAGGAACAGCTGAGCAGGACAAAGGAAGAGTTATCAGGTGCAAAAGCACCAATTGCCCTCCAGCGCTACCCTTCGGAAGAAAAAGCACTGCTCTTCAGAAACAGATGCTGAAAAGCAATGTAGGCAGGGGTATTTCTACCTGCTTTGTTCTCTCTCCCTTTTAGAGAGTCCACAGCCCCATTCTGTAATGCAAATATGATGCAGATGCTTCAGCAGGTATCATGGCAAAGCAGCCACCCCAGCAGTGAAGCACAGAAACCCACCGCAGCCCACACTGCTCTCTGCAGAGTGGAGGCAGACAGGGTGGTGGTACTCGCTCCCGCTGAGTAGGATTAGACATGTAAGCAAGCAGGACTGCTCCTACAATCAAATTTGGACATGCTGAGGTTCACTGAAAGTCTCAAATGATCTCATTGTATTGTACTGTGGAAACAGAAATTGCTCCAACTATCACCCTGCTCCGCTCTCGGTGAGATAGCTCGGTGGAAAGGCTGCCTGTTGAGCGGCTTCCACCACACCGAAATAGTAGGAGTCCTGTGCTGGATTCATTGGCTGCTTCGCTCAGCTTCCTGACACAAGACAGCTGTAAACTCACTTTAACTGCTCAGTAAAGCCAGGTTTACAATTACTTTGCATGACCAAAGCACTGCAGAGCAATCACAGTGCAATGGTGAATCAGGCCCTGGAGTTACCAGGATCTTTCGCCTCCTTGCCCAGGTACAATACAGACAGCTAGATGCTATAATAAATCACATGTATATCATATACATGTGCTATGTACATACATATATACATCACACACTTTGGTTTGGTTTGGCTTTTGTTGGATATACATGTATTCTCTACAGATACAGCTGCGGGCCCATATGTTCACCCAAAAAACCACTTGCAGTTATAAGGTGTTACAATAGAGAGCATGTATCATTGCTTAGCATAAAACATGCTCCAGAAAACAAAACCCAGAAATGAGCACTCATCCTGAATTGAATTACTTATAATTATACTTATAATTTATAATTACTTCTGTAATGAGTAATATGATACCAAAAGGTATCATTTCAGTGAGGATGGATCATTTCAGTGGGGCCCTGGAACTTGAGGGCGCTTAGCATAAAACATGCTCCAGAAAACAAAACCCAGAAATGAGCACTCATCCTGAATTGAATTACTTATAATTATACTTATAATTTATAATTACTTCTGTAATGAGTAATATGATACCAAAAGGTATCATTTCAGTGAGGATGGATCATTTCAGTGGGGCCCTGGAACTTGAGGGCGAGGCAAACGAGGATGTAGACGAAGGTCCATCCAGGAGGTTGCCTAGGGTGAGGCAGTCAGCCCCAGCATTATGACTGCCTCTGCTAAGAAAAAAAGGAGGGTAATTGTCATAGGCGATTCCCTTCTGAGGGGAACAGAGGGCCC
>NW_008796043.1:484072-495697 GCF_000699145.1 Aptenodytes forsteri
GGTGGTGTTGGGTTGACGGTTGGACTTGATGATCTTAGAGGTCTCTTCCAACCTTAATGAGTCTATGATTCTATGATTCTATGATATACATCTTCAGAGCATCTAAACCTTAATTATGCCTTTAGTTCATAACTGAAAGTATAAAAATCTCATGTATCTTTAAAAAATTCTCATTAAATTTATCTCAGCCAACAGATAGCAAAACACCCAATAAAAATATGGAGGGGGTGGGTGTATAATCTTATCATAGGCATAATCATTGCTTTTAGTGAAGAAGTTACTAATAACTAAAATTACAAACAAAATCATCATTAAGTGTGGCAGTAATATTCACACATCTCCTAGAAACAATGTTTTAGTGAGGTTTAAATTTATAGAAATTATATGTAATCTTCCCCATATTCCATAGGGTCACTTTGACATCTATCAGATATGAAGTCTGTGGTAGATCCAAAGATGTATCACAGTTCTAACAGTATTTTAGACCAGCGCCTTTAATATAGGAGATCATCCTTAACTAACTTTGTAAACTTTAACTGAACCGTAGTCAGCTGCACGATCTGTACAAAGAACATTCAGGAACTTTAGGAGCAGACATCTGATGTGATCCAAGGAGCAGGTATAAAGATAATTTGCTCATAAGTCAGTTAGGTTTGCGTAGACTTTCACAGGACAGGAAAATGAGAGCTCTCAGGGAAAGAAATGGGGAGAGAGACAAAGAAAAACAGAGAGAGAAAGAAACAAAGAGAGAGAAAATAATACTGTCATAGGCAAAATTAGTTATTATTACCCTTTGCCCCCTTCTTGATAAGGGTTAAACCAACGTCACTGAAACCTTCCATGTGTAAAAGTCAACTTGACACAGACAGAAGTTTTCTACAAGGGAATGGGCAAAGTTACAAAAAACTGAGAGCTGTGACTTACACCAGAGGTTAGGTGGCCCCTGTTGTACGTGTCACCATCAGGTTTGCCTCTATGGACACATTATGGCCCCCCTTAAAGATACCATTGTATGTGAGTGGGTGGATGGGTGGGTGAGTGCATGCGTGTGTCAGAGATGGCAAGTGCTATCACAGCTACCAAGTTAATGGAAAAGTTATAATTACTCTGAAAAATGGAAGCCAAGCACTTCCTGAGTAGGCAGGAAAAGGGTAATTGCAAATTTTAAAGACTAGAGAATCTTCATTAATTGAATAAGAAAATTAAAAGAAAAGCCCATGTATGATGTATGATTAAGAGCCCCTTTTCTGACCCTAAGCCAAGATAGAGAAAGAATGTCATTGTTACAGTTTGATAAAAACTACTGAAGATACAAAGAAACCAAGGCAGAAAAACAAAGTTCCAGACATATAAAGATGAGATCGCTCCAAACACATCAAGATTGAGTAAGAGCTAACTTGGCTGCTGTCCTACAACTAATAAATCCAGCCAAAATTTGTTATTAGAGTTTTCAGAATATATTACAGTTAGCACTAGCTGTGTCATGTTTAGCATAGCCAGTTAAATGGCTATCCCTTTTCCAATGTGCCCGTTTGTAAAGACACCACAGCCTTGGGTCTGGTGCTCCCTGCACCCAAACCTTGGAGTAGGGCTCTCCACAGCACTTGTCTCCATTCTGTGCCTCCTGCTGCTTGTGGGACCTGCTGAAGCCTGCCACTGCTTCATTTTGGCCTGGGTTTCCTTCCAAAGAATACTCTGGCATGAGAAGAGCAGTTCAACAAGAATTTGGGACATAACTGAGCCGAACTCCTGTGAGAAAAGATGGGCATGGGGGCAAGTAGATTTCCCGTTAAGTGATGCAATGTATATTACTCTGAATGCTGATTTACCCTGGTGTGATATAAGAATGACACCCCCCCACAAGCTCCTTTACATATTTATATTTCTGAATTGTCTGTCCTTTCAACTGTCAGGAAGGAATTTCTCCTCCCCACTGCTCAAATCAAAGACAGCAAGAACAAGACCCTCACTTCTGTGTGAGAAAGGGGAAACAAAAATTCCCACTTCTCTTTACAAGGACCTTAGACAAAATAACTCAGGACACTGCTGTAGATCCAGACTGGGAAGGAAACCAATCACTCCTTAACACATAGGAAAGAATGTCTCCTAGCCTGAAAGAATAAAGGTCAGATAAAAGGGGAAAGTGAGGCTGGGCCCCTTTGAAAAGCTTTAGCCTGGGGCTCAGAGGCTTTTTTATTAACTAACATCTAAACATCAGGAAACCTCCACCAACATCTGTACATGAAAATCATAGAAATTCTCATTCCACCCATTTTTCTGTTCTTCGTAAGACTCAAGATATCCAGAATAGGAAACATCAATGCAGCAAGACATCCAAAACTGTAACAAACAAGGAAGAAAGAAGCAGTAAGGGTTTACCACAGAGAAGTGGGTGGGAAGACACAGACAAAGTATTCTGTCTAGAGGTATGTTCCTCCCACTCCCCATTGTTTAAATCATTTCTGTGTACCTTTTGCAAGATCAGTTCTAAACTTGCAAGAACCCGGAGTTGTAACTGGAGAACACGCAGTGTAATGTGACCAGTACATTTGGGAACGATCTGTGATTTGGCCCTTGTCTTCTACACAAGTAAAGAATACCTAGTCTGTGCAAGAAGAGAGTCACAAGTCCCATATGACACCAATATTGCGTAATGTCCATCCCAAATGAAAGCTTTTACATATGACCACTGGCAACCAGGTTCCTGAAGCACAGGGGTGCATGGACTGCAGAATTAGTTAGCACAGTTTGGGATGGAGGCTATCTACCAACACACTCTCTCAAGTACAAACAAAATGCAGTGGTTTTCTGCTGCTTATTTCTGTGTTTAATTTCCTTCAGTCATTTTCCAGACAGTATCAGTGCAGCGTCTTCCTCTACAGGGTACTTACTACAAGACCGGTGGCCTCCCAGAAACCATGTATGTTAAAACTGGAAGTTCTCCGACTTATATTAAATCCTTTCACTCAACTCATCCAAACAAATGTCAGTTCATACAACACACCATCTAATGCAAAGAGATTTCCAGATCTAGTTCCAAGCAAATTTTTGCCAGCCTCATTCTGACATAGCATCATGCGCCATCACTAGCTCAGACCCTACAAGCAGTAGTCATGTTAGTACTGTATGGCACCAAAGCAAACTAGCCCTGTGTCCTTCCCCCCACCCCCTGTAAAGCTATAGTAAATCTTTCAGATCCCGAGCTAGTTCACCTGATGGTGGTTCAGGGATGTCTAGACTGCTTTACATTAGAGATATGCACTTTCATACCCCTGCCCTTTCTTACAGCCATGACTGCCCATTGGGCACAATCAAATTGTCAGATAATAAATCTAAGAACATCGAGAGGTCTGACAGCAAGCCTCCATCTATGCAACTCACATCTATCTGGTAACAGAATAAGCATGTATCTTATTTCAACAAGTTAATATAAAGCTCATTTCTCCAATTTAGTTTTCTCATAGCAAAGATGAAGTGACACTGGCACACCTGTACACCTGTACCGGTCCAGAACTGAAGATACAGAGAAGTTAGAACCTTTAGCTGATACAGAGAGAGGCAAAAGCCAAAGTGAGATACTCAAAAGGCAACTCCTGTCCCAGCACAGACAGGAATACACCCCAGGGTACACTTGCTTAATTTCTTATTTCCCCCAAGTCCTGCCAGGCTGTGAAATGCATTTCCCACCAAAGGCTTGAAAACTGTTTGTATTGACCCACAGCCTTCAATGAACACGCAGGAAAACACAACAGAATGGATTTGGTGAAGAAAGCTTTCCCATTGTTCTGAAATGGGTTAACAAACACAGGCTACAACTTTCGAAGAATTTACAATTCCCCATTCGGCCCCATATCAGTACACACAATGAAAAATTAACTTGATTTAACTTTGACTTCCTGTATCTTCAGCAGAAGTCCAGGAAAAAAATGGTCACTGAGAATGGTCACTAAGACACTATTTTCTAGAGGATTGGGTAACATGGCTGTTCCTATGGGATTTCAGAAAGGCTGACTGCAAACCACCATTTATTTCATTTTCATCTTCAAAACAGGCAATTCTCGAACTACTGACAAAAAACCCAAGAACTCCCTGGTTCATAACCTAGGTGTCCACCTACACTAACCTAATGGGGTTTGCTGCCTTTGGTTTCCAGGCTACATGTGATCCGAGACTCACACAATAGGCAGTACTTAATATTGCCCAAGTGGCCTTAAATAATCCTTTCATTTTCAGTTGCCATTAATCCATGAAAGGAAAGAAAAGGCCGCCTGAACTAGCACTTTCTCAGTTTGTCTATCATGAACTGTTTTTTCTCAATGGAATTATGCACAAGCAGTAAAGATAGCCATGCCAGGAGAGGAGGGGGTGGAAAGGAAAGAGGCTTTTTACTCCTGAGGGCTTTTCCTCTTTCCTCATAGTTTTCTGCATGATATAGCTCCTGTTTTCATTGCCCAGCAGGGAATCCCAGGGGCCAGAGGCAAATTTTTGCTTTGGTCTTAGAGCATTCATGATGGATTCTTGTTTTAAGAAGAGGTTATTAGTTGTTTGCTCTTGTGTGTTATACCATCACCATTACAGCAAAGCTGGTCTCATTCTAAATTTCGTTTCGTCTTTGGCACACACGGGATATCTTGGGTTACACAGCTAACATCCCTTTATGCACCAAAGTCAATGAAAACCTTTCCATGGGCTCCAATGTTGCCAGATGAAAAGTTGCAAAGGTGCTGAAAAAATGATCTCTTTTGGTCTTAATTCTCTTTCCACTGGTAAAATTCCCTCTGACTTTGACAAGAGTTGCTTGTCCACTGATTTAAACAGCTTTTTAGAAGCCATGAAACTATTCAGTTCAGTTATCATATAAGCTTCTGCTTGATAAGGAATGCTCATAGACCTTGAGGTCTGTTTATGTTGTACCTTGTTAATAGAAGTTACCACTTAAAAACGTCTTGGCTACTGTTTATATTTTCACTACTTACACTGTAGTTCATATAAGTTACTGTAGAAACAGCAAAAGATGCAGTATTTAGAAGAGATAGCCAGCAGTATCTAGTATAAGGAATGCTCATAGACCTTGAGGTCTGTTTATGTTGTACCTTGTTAATAGAAGTTACCACTTAAAAACGTCTTGGCTACTGTTTATATTTTCACTACTTACACTGTAGTTCATATAAGTTACTGTAGAAACAGCAAAAGATGCAGTATTTAGAAGAGATAGCCAGTTAGGGACAGTATCTAGTTGAATTTTTAAAACATCATAGCATTTCCAAGTTCTTGATAAATAATGGAACATTGCTGATCCTGATCAGAAATTTCACCGGTGAAGGCTTGTACCTATCTATTACCTTATACAGCCATTTTCAGCCCCATTTTTATCTACGTTTCACAGTTTGGGAAAACATAACCCTGCCTCATCTCAGTACTTAACTTCCCAAGGCTCATACAGCAAGCAAAAGATTCCTTTGATGCTTTTCCAGTTTTGTAATAACATTGATGTGCAGAAAAAGGTCCATTATTCAAAAAGACTCTGTAGTAGCCATGTGCATGGATTAAACATTATTTTTATCATTTTTCTTTTTTCAGTAAGTCTTTGCTTAATAATTTAAGACATTTAATCATGTACACAGAAAATCAGTCTTCCATATACTTAGGGTCTGGGTAGGAGGTGCTTTCTCTTCATTTCGGTTTTTTGTTGTTGTGCCTGAAGGATTATTTTTCCCCGTCCCAAAATAGTTTCTGTTATCATGTATTAACTTCAACAAGTTCAAGAAACTATAACCAGAAAACTCTCAATGTTCAAAGAAGAAAAAAGGCACCTTTTATCTTATCTGTTCCACACATACTTTTAATTCTGAGTCTGACTTCATTGCTGGCAAAACCTTCATAGTTACCAGAGAACTAACAAGTTCAGTACGGTAATGAGCTTCAAAAAGTAAACGTACCGAAATCTCTGTTTACAGATGTCAGCATCGAAGAGTTTGAAAATTCAGAGTGTTACCTGATATTTCTCAGAATACTGACTTTAACTTTTCCACTCCCCATTGCTTTGTCATCTCTGTTCGCTCTGGAGACGGAGTATAAGAACTCCAGTACAAACGACCAGGTTTACTTTGTAAAGAGTTTCAGACCTGAATACAGTTAAAACCAACCTAGCTGATTTCAAATTCTTTCAAGCTTGCTCTGTATACTTGATAAAATTAACTAACCCTCCCTTCAGTTCTGCCCCCACCACCGCCCTCTGGGACTGGAGATTCCCGTATTCCAATACTTTAATTCATAGTGCACAAGAGAAGAGAAATGAAATGTAGGTTCTGGAAAAAATATAATTTTACACAAATATTTCAACAGCTATTTTAAGATGTTTTACACATCTCTAGGTTTGCCACTTGCACCACAGCAGGATCTAGCTATGCCAGTTAATTACTTGGATAGGCTGTCCATATTTATTAACCACCTAATTTTTGCAGTGAATGTCAAGTCTTGATGCCTGATATTTGGGAATAATTGTTTCCACAGAAAAAAGGTTTGCAGTACCTTTGAATTTTCTTATCAAGGTTAGCAGGATGAGGTCATTAAGGGAAGTCCTGTTATGCATAACAGAGCACTCCCATCTACTTTCTCTGCTTCTGCACAGTATTCCTGTTCTTACACAGGTAATGCATACCGCAGGAGCCAACAGCCAAATATGCCTTCTGTGTTTACATTCCAGCAGATGTTTGGTCCAAATTTTCAAATGTGAGCACCTGCCATTAGGCAAAAATAAAAAAATCAATTTTTGAACACCTGCTTAAGTGCTGGGATCATCGGAGGTGCCAGCAAGCAATCACAAGGTTACATCTTATGCTCTTTCCTTGGGCTGTGAGACAACCCTGTGCTATCTTCTACTCAGGGCTAAGGCAAAGCAGAAACACTCGCACAAGGGCCAGCGGAGGCAAAATTAACAGCAGCCTCCAGGGCAATGGAGATGGCACTGCACCAGAGCAGCAGGTGTTCAGCTCTTCCTCTCCTACCCCACCACAAAAGCTCAGTTTCTGTCTTTACTAATTTTTTTTCTGAGTTAGTCATGCTTCATCTTGACTTTTTGTTTATTTGTTTGTTTTGAGGAAGAACGAGGCAACAGCCTCATAAGGGCTTCAAATACTGCCATTATATGCCACAAGTGGGAAGGAGCTGGTTTGTTGGTTGGAAAGGGAGCCACTCAGGGAGGAGGGGAGGCGAGAGGGGCTGCGGACAGGAGAGAGAAGCAGGATGGTTGCCACTGGGCCCCTCGAGGCCATTACACAAGCTCTTCTGCTCTCTCTAAGCACCATGACCTTCTCTGGGTATTAAATAGAGTTGTTTTGTTTTCTTCGAGCTAGGATGATTCCTGCCACGTATTTGATATTAGAATCTCTCTCTAGTGGTTTGAAAGTATTTGATCCCTAAGGCTTGTGATGCTGGATCCACTAATGATTCACACAATGGCATTAATGTCATTCATGGATGAAACCACATTTCCTTACCCTACAGGGTGAGAGCAAGATGGGACGACTGTGGCTAACATTCGGAAGGGACTGGGTGGGAAATAAAAATTGAAGAATTCAGGTCAAAAGACAGTGGGTGGCTAAATAAAAATCCGTGATTTCTGATCATTTTGGAGGTGGGGGAAACAATAGAGATTGCACCCTCGAATGCCTGAGGACCCAGCACTAAAAAAATAGACAATAAATGACCCCCCAAGTGAGCAATTTAAAACCATTCTCTTTGAAAACAGTTCTTGAAAACGAGTTGGCAGAACAGTTAGATCTCCCCACAGCAATGCGTCATGAGATCACGTACAAGGAAACAGCAGAAGTATCAAAGCATGCTTTACTAGATCATGCCCTTAGTTGCTCTGGTCTCTTAAGCTAGGCAGCCCAGACTAGCGCCTAATGGCAGAGGCTGTGTGAAGAGCTGGGTAGACGTTGCCAGCTAAACAGTGGCTCAAATCCTTCTTACCTTCAAGTGGGAAACCGGGCTCTTCATTTTTAATTATTTAAAATAATCACAGCAGACTGAAAGTGGGAACTTATATTTAATTGCTAATGTGCATGCAAATTTTGAAGGAACATTTCACACACTCTTTTCCAGGGGAGCTTCCACCAATAAATGGTATGAGGAAGGTGAGAAATAACACAGGAATGTAGGAAACAACTTCCAGGAGGATGGAGGGACCGAGCCAGCCAGCTGAGGCTGGCATGCAGGAACACCTTTACCCAGAACACAAAAAGAAGGTTGAAACAAAAGCAAAAGACAAAAAAAAAAAAAGTCCCTGAAGAAGTGCATCAGAATTATCTGCCTGGGGCGGGATGCTGAGAGCACCAGAGCAATCAGCTCAGAAAAACATGCCAGAGAAATTTCCAGCAGAAAGCTCTGTTCCAAGGCTGGGACAGACCTAGGTGACTCAGAGGGCCTTCCCAGCTCCGGGGTGGAAGAAAGAGGAAAGATTTCCAGTTCCTCACAAGAAGAGAAACAACACTTGGATCAGATAGCAGCCTAATAATCAAGGTGCACTTTTTGTAATCGTGAAACGTCCAGACTGAGAAAATGTACATTGTTCACTGGTTAACAAAACACAATAACTGTCAGAAAAGGGGCTTGCATCTTGATTTGTGAATATAATTTATACACAGGAGAGTCTCAGCTCCAGCTTCAGTTTTGTGGGTGCCAACCCTACCATTTAAGGATTTGATCTCAGAGACAGCTACTCCTCTGAGCCATGCCACTGACGTAATTTCCCAGTGAAGTCCCCTTACACCCACAAATCAGGTGCTGAAATCCCTTTGTGGGATAGTAAAAATGCTGGCACAACTAACTGCCAATGTAAAATTATTCCTGAAAATGAGAGGGACAGGTCACAGCCCCTTTAAAAAAACAAGTCTTGGTGGCTATGCAGAAAAGGATTATATTATGCTTAGCTAGTGCGTGGGTGTAGAGAACAAGGGACAGAGACAGTCTTCCTCGGTACGCCCTCCCCGCAGCCCCTTGCGAGGCAGAATATACGGGCAACATTTCAACCTCAAATCCACAAACAGATTGGGATACACTGGAGGAGAGAGAGAGAGGTTTCTTGTTTTTTTAATAAAAGGTAGGATTAAGAAAAGACGTAGGTGGGGAAGGTGTAAAACAAGCAGGCAGGCAGTCCTTACTCAGCTTCCCTCTTATATTCATTGCTCTGAAAAGTGGACAAGCCTTAGGAAGAAATAAGACACATGGCTGTGGGTAAAGGGGGGGAGGAATTAGAAACTGTAATTCAATCTAATATTTGAGGCTTGGCAAATGCACCTATGGGATTTCATGAAAACCCCCGAATCTTTTTCATTTCGGAGCAATTAACCAGATCCCAGCATCGCTGGCTCCAGTGAGCCGCTTAGCTCTCTGTTTTATTACCCATTTCCTTTCCCCCTCGCCAGCACTAGCTCCCATCCTCGCACTTGGGAAAAAAAAAAAGGGGGAAAAAAAAACCCCACACTGTTACAATGCCACAAAGGGGCCACCACAAACAAGTGCCAGCCAGTGCATTTCAGAGCAAACACAGAACACACATAAATGAGGCTCACATTTGGATTAAAACGCTGTTGTGTTCAGGCATTTATGTGTGGCATAATTAAAAACATCCAGCCGTAATTTAATAGTTCCCACCAAGCACAGACATAAAGTCTAGCAATTTTTTCCCTCTGCATATTTAACCCTTAGAGACAGAAGGAAGAGGAGGCGGAGGCAGGGGGAGAGAGCAGGAAGCCGGGGAGAGACAGAGGTCTTTTGAACACATTTTTTTCCCCTTCCTTTGTGTTACTCTAGTTTGCTTTTTACCTTCCCCGATCTTTTCCTTCTACAAAGAGAAAGCAAGTATCTTCTGGATGCGATAGAAATAGGAATCACGTTCAGATAGCATTTCTGTAGTTCAACTGTAGTACGGCTGGGTATGGGCTCCTCAATTTGCAGAGGATAACATCTGTAGCTGGATGCACTGATTAACAATTTGTGAAGATGCCAGATTTTTCAGGCTTAAAAATCAGCTACTAAAAAGACAGACTAATTTCACCACCATTACTCACCCTGAATACAGCCTTTCTATTCAGAGCGGCCCTTCTAAATCAAAGGCAGCAGTGACAGGACTAAGTGCACTGTTAGGACAGGAAGGATAAACCAGCATTTGCAGCACTAGCTAAGCATTCAGGACACCAGGGTGGGTTCAAGTCCCTGCTCTGCCACATCGCTGATTTTCAGAGAGACATCTCTAGAGGCATTTTCAAAAATGCCCAGTTACCAGCTGTGAGAGTGAGGCACCTGAGTCAGGTCCCATCTGTACTGCTGGAAATCTGAATGTTTTAAAGTTTTTCACCTCTCCCCATGTCAATTCCCTATAGGCAGATTTAGGATGATAACATTTTCCTCCATCCCAAAGTATGTTACAAAGACAAATGTATTAAAGATTGGGATGTGCTCAAATCCCACAGCAAGGAAGAAAGTTAATAAAGAGCAGAAAATCTGCTTGGACCTATATTTCTAAATGCGGCAGTCTTTGTTCAGGCAACAGCCCGTTACCTTGACTCAGCTGCACAGCAGGACTTTCTGGAGCAAGGAACACAGAATCCCACCTTCCCACCTTTACTCTGGAAGAGTGAAAACTGAAGTTCATAATCATGGTCAACTGTGTCCCAACTTTCCATCAGTTGGGTATATAACAATTAGTCTAGGACCTTAAATCTATTAGTCTCCAGAGACAGAAGAGTACCTATGCATATAAAAACCATATAATATTTCTATCACTAGCTCTTCAGCTCTACCCTTTAAACATGTTCCTGCCCAACAGAAGATATGTGCAAAAATACAGAGAGGGGAAAGGAAAAGGACTTCCAGAGCAGTAATGTAAAACAGAGAAAGCTGAGAAACAAGCCTCTTCTGTGCGTATAATTTTAAATTTTAAGATCATTCAGTCCTCTCTTCAGCCTTTCTTTGCCACATCCAGGTCAGTATCTACTGGCATGAAAACTTGCAGAAAGTCTATGTCAATCTTGCCATCTGAAGAATAAGAGAAAGCATCTAACCTATCCATTCTGGATCATGAAAGCCAGCAACGCTCTGAACTTGCCCCAGCTAGGTCAGAAAGTCCTGGTACCTAATTGCAAAGTAGCAAACAAGAAGCCCAGTGATGCTCACAGAATGGTTCATAACCAACATATAGAGAAAAGATCTGTGAAAGACAGCTTTCTAAAATATGTAAAATAATGACTACGAGAAAATTATGACCAGCTCATAGATATCTTGCTTTTATTATATGCCTGTCAATAAAAGATAATACATCAACTTCATTCTGAACTATTTGCTCAGCTGTACTACCAGATGAGAAGCACTGCTCTCAGTGTCAGCTACTGTCTTACTGTTGGTGTAGCCAACTAACCACAGCTGAAGGGTAAAGGAAAGGACTGCCTAGTGATTGTAGCAATAGCTCTGGACTTGTGAAATGTAGGATCACAGGATCATACAGGAATTCAGGTTGGAAGGGACCTCAGGAGGTACGTTCAGCCGCTGTGAGGTAAGTATGGTTATACATACAAACTGGGGGACGAGAGGCTGAAGAGCAATGCCGTGGAAAGAAATCTGGGG
>NW_008796043.1:495732-501926 GCF_000699145.1 Aptenodytes forsteri
CCCCCAGCCACACCTCAAGTACTGTGTACAGTTTTGGGCAGCTCAATATAAGAAGGACATCAAACTATCAGAGTGTGTCTAGAGAAGGGCGACCAAGATGGTGAAAGGTCTCAAGGGCAAGACTTACGAGGAGTGGCTGAGGTCACTTGGTTTGTTCAGCTTGGAGAAGAGAAGGCTGAGGGGTGACCTCACCGAAGTCTACAACTTCCTCAGGGGGGGCAGCAGAGGGGGAGGTGCTGATCTCCTCTTTCTGGTAACCAGTGAGAGGACATGAGGAAATGGAATGATTCTATGAAGCTGTGTCAGGGGAAGCTCAGGTTGGACATTAGGGAAAGGTTCTTCACTGAGAGGGTGGTCATTCACTGGAACAGGCTCCCAGGGAAGTGGTCATGGCAGCAAGCCTGTCAGAGTTCAAGGAGCGTCTGGACGATGCTCTTAGTCATAGAATCATAGAAACATTAAGGTTGGAAAAGACCTTTAAGATCATCGAGTCCAACCGTCAACCCAACACCACCATGCCCACTAAACCATGTCCCTAAGTGCCTCATCTACACGTCTTTTAAATACTTCCAGGGATGGGGACTCCACCACTTCCCTGGGCAGCCTGGTCCAATGTTTAACCACTCTTTCAGTAAAGAAATATCAGTCATATGGTTTAGTTTTACGTGGTCCTGCAAGAAACAGGGAGTTGGACTCGATGATCTGTATGGGTCCCTTCCAACTTGAGATATTCTATGATTCTATGATTCTAAGTCACTCAGGTGTATCTACTTTGTACTTCAAGAGTACCAAAACACTGACAGATCTGATCCCCTGAGCACCATTTGTGTGCAGTGCAGCACAGTGTGGTGCAGAGACATGGAGAAGTTCTCACTCAGATCTGGTGGCAGGACAGCCTCCCAGCCCCAGCACATCCCTGAGAAACATGGGTTTCTTCGTAGGAGGGTCAGTTAACCTGGTATAATGTGGCACTGATGCCAATGTATTGCTCCTGGCTCCAGAGTCGTTACTACCATCTCTGTACTCCATACCCGTAGTGCCCATATACCCTTACCTCTCTGCACTTCCCCTTCCCAACAATAAAGCCGCCTGGGCTGCTGTGAGAAAGAACTAAATTTAAGATTCTGACAGCCTCAAGTTTTCCAAAGAGGAGACTCGTGTAGGTGCCTAAGACAGATAGCTGTGTGGGAGGGGGTTAGGTAAATAAGTTCCAAATGAAATCCTACAAACTGCGGCTCAGGACTACTGAAGCGTTGTTTTTGATTGCCACTTTATTACCGGCTTTATTGCCTCTCAAATAGATTGCAGAGAGCGTGGCATGCCAAGAGAGAAGAATGAGCCCCCCTGTCCTAGTAAAATCATGGGTTTCTTCCAACTAGAAATCCTAACCCTGATCTCTTTTTATATAAATAAAAGTCAGAGCAGGTCTTGCACTGTAGCAATTTCTTACAATGTCATTTTAAAAGTGCTCTGCTGCAAACCTCTCCGCAAATGAAAACAATCCGTCTTCCCAAGGCATCCTGCAGAGTGTGTAACTTTTCAGGCAAGGTGGGAGTGGGTGATGCTGAAATGAAGATGGAACAGGGTGACACAGTACACCAGCACTTCATGAGATCTGTTTTCTGCATACTGACTCTTACTAATGAGAAAAAAGCTCCGCTGTGCCTTAAACATCATGAAATCGCAGACAAGAACAACTAGCTGATGATGTCTGCCAACAGCGCTTCTTTTCTTTGTCTCTACCTCCACGCTAAGCAGTGAGTGCTGGGCTTTGGTAACACATGTAGCATGGTCTAATGACATGGAGGCACCTAACCAGCTCCCCAGCAAATCTGCCATCCTGCTGCTTTTAATGATAAAGTCCCAAGCGCACAGTGTAGGACAATAATGTTTTACGGTGCGAGATATTACTGTCATAAAGTTTCCCAGGTAAAAATACTTGAAAGGCTCTAAAAGTGGGGAGAATCACAGAACGAACAGTTTTTATGCTTGTCTGAATCAGAGCCAGTATGCTGAGGTTCTAGCCAGTCCTAGAGAAAAAAAAATGTTTTGCCTTAGTTTCAATAATACGGGCAAACTGGAAAGCTGCCACCTGTCCCCCACAGCTATTCCGCTTTACCTTGCACTCACCTTCACCATTCACCATCATTTTAATGCAATAGATTGAAACTATATGTAGTACTATAAAGGTTTCAACAATGTTACAAATTAAAAAAAAGCAATCATATCTGTTCTATACATCTTATGTCACCACAGCACCCTGACATCACCGTGATGAGAAACACTTTTAGCACACAAGCTGAACCAGTGAGCCCAGCTAACCTAACGACATCAGTAACAACGCTTCACTGTATAACTAACTAACTCACTCGCTGCTCCAGAAATCTGTATCATCACCACCAAAACACAACCACTGCTGGACTGGAAGTCATCAACTGACTCATGTCTTGCCGCACAATGGTTACTGTGGGACATAATTATAGTCAAGAACTCTGCAACAAACCACTACTCTTAGGAAAAAGCATAGCGGCGTCTTTAATGTCCGCACAGAGCAGACGGGGACTGGGAGTCCGGCCCTGCAAGCTTGACTAAGCACATTGGTAAGGCTGTGAGCCACGCCATGAAGCTTCCTGGCACAGTGGTGGCAGAAAGCATGACAGTGAGTTGTGAGGAGCTGAATTCACACTTAGAGTATGGCTCGCTGGCACTGTGAGGCCGTAGGTACAACTGTAATTTACACTCACTTGGAAGGCCCTTTCCCTTCGCCAAACTGGTAACAGTATAAATAGGACTCAAGATCCAAGGCTTGAAAGAATGAACCATTGTTTTTCTTAAGGCTAGGTTTAAAAAAAATAATAATAATAATAATAAACCCCCTATGTTTTTCTCCTGAGCTCCGCATGCTGGTCAGAATGCACTTTCCTGGGAAATGCATTATAATAACAGGCAATGTTTAGCATCACATTTGAAGTGAGCACATCCCAGTGATTAAAATCCAGGCAACAGAAATAAACACATCAGCAGGACATGCTGCACAGTACTGAATTGGGACTTCTTTGTTTTATGACTTTCTTGAACGTTAAATACTGTGTGAGAAAAACGTTCAAACTTAACCATCTGTATTTGGTTTCGTTTGAGTGCATTACAATCACCAGTAATCATTTTAAGCCTAAAATCAGAAAACCTGGCTGTACTTGTGGGCAACTAATTGCGGCAGTAAAAGGTGGCTTATGTAGCAATAGAATCATTTTATTTATTTTTTAAGTGAATTTATTAGAAACTTCTTGTTTTTAAATGGGGCTACTCCATGTTAAAGTGGCACAGTCCATTATGTTAAGCTGAGAGAGAAACAGTTTCCCTGTAAACAGTTTTCTAGATATCAATAATTTTTTCCACACTTCAAAGTGGGAGGAAAGGTTTAAATTATTAAAATTTTCAAAACTAAAGACCTAGAGCAAACAAAAAGAAACTGGAGTTCAAGGTCAACATTTTGCTTTGATGATTTCAAACCATATCGTTTCAATGCAACTTCTTAAAGGTGCTATTAAGTTTAATTTTCTAAACAAAAAGTAATTTTGAATGAAAAAGCCATTCAGTTAGAAACTACCAAAACATTCTGTCAGTTCCAAAACTTTATTTCCACAATAGTTTTCAATATTTGTGAAAGCCAACCCTTTCCCACAAACAGTCTCAATTTCTGTGAATCAGCATGTTCCGCCTTTGAACGCTTTATTACCAGCATGACACAAAGGCTCCCACCTCACAAGGCCTCTTCTCCAAGAGCCTGTTACTCTCGCACCCTCCTGGGAGCTGCCACTGCAGCGAGCGCTCCGGGTTTAGGTTCTGCCCCTCATTGAGAGACGGCATCCTGCTGCCAGCTGCAGTTCTCAGCAGAAGTCTTCTGTCTCTGCAGAAGTCTTCTATCTCTTCAGCCAAATGCCAGAAGCTAACAGAGAGGAAGAACACAGGCTAAGAGAAAGGCTGCACTTGCAAGCATCACCTCATGCCTACCTCTTGGTTAGAGCTTCAGATCCTTAGAAAGGTCACTTGGAGAAGATCAGCATGAAGAGGAAGAAGCTGGCCATCCCACCCACAGCTCCCTGAAATCTCACAGCCCCCTGTACAGAAGTACAATAGCAGCCATCAGGACACCCAGTGGTATCACAATTATATTTTAATCATCCACACTGAAAAGCATTCAAATGGTCTCACCCATCGTTCATCCCACCTCACTGGACAAAGTAACTCTGGCTTCCAGCTCATCCCCTGGGCCTTTTTGGCCAAGTCCCTGGTCACAGGATGTCTGTTACCCCAGATATGTCACCTCAAGGCTCCCCAGCCTTAGCCTCAGCACAGACCCCTCAGCAGTCCAGCTTACAACATCCCGGGGATCCTCTCATTCTCCCGGTTCCTTGTTCCCCCTACCAGAGTTAACAGCTGCTCTCATTGCTCTTGAGCTCTGCTCATGGAAATCCCAGCCCAGGCACAGGGGCTGGAAAAAACTGCCTTAATCCAGAGTAAAACTTTCTGCTCCACACATTAGATCTACTTGGGTGCTGAACAAGTGACTAGCTGGTTGGACGTGCCAGCGTCATTCTGCAGTCTTAGTAGCTTAACCAGTTGAGGCCATACACAGCAAAAGGCATGCAGGAGATACAGACAGTTCTGTACCCAAATAGGATAAAATCAAAACAGTTTCTACACTGCATGCAGGAAGACTGCCCACACCATCCCACTCTTCCTTTCCCTAGCACTGTCGGCATTAGGGGTTTTCTGTGTGTCTTGGGTGATTAAATCCACCCAACCTTTGGCCTCATGCCTTGTAACTCCACCCAAGGCATGTTGTAATTCCCTAGAAATGCACTGTTTGTCATGTTTTATTGTTTAATTACACTCTGGCTTTATTGTATTGATACATGTCTGTTTCTTGACTAGCTATGTGTGGGTTTTTACGCCCCTGAAAGAAAGACTGGGAGCACAGATGCCCTGCAACCATCGCTGTTACCAGAATTGTAGCGCTCAGCACCTGTCCCCTTCTATTTGCCTGCCTTGCTCGCACTCCCACTAGGAGAACCCTGGCCCTAACAATTAGCACAGCGCCAGCAGCAAAGACTACATTGTTCATAGCTCAGAGTGGACAACCTCATTGTGTCGTGTTGTACATCCCCAGACTCCCAATTATGAGTTATCCTTTACAACATCTTGGTAATTCCTTAAATAAACAGACATGAGCATTGGTCAGTCGTTCCCAGGTCTAGGAATGAAGTTTGCACTTTCTAGAAGTATACAGGTCTTAGGATGGGGGAAAAGCAAAGCAGCCTGATGCAGCTTCATTTCTCAAGGTTTGGCCTAGCTGAGCACACACAGAAATCTCTGGTAGTACTAGACAGGCTGACAAGGTAGCATCCAGTAGGAGGATAATTATTTCCACATCAAGAGTCCCAAGGTCATTACTCATATAAATTCCCATGGAAGTTAGTTGAGCAAAAGTTCGAAGAATTCCCCAAAAAATATGAAAGTATCATAAGGGTATTTACAGTAAATTGCAAACTATAATCGAAGTTGGATGGTATGCTCTAGAATAACTCTCATTCTTAGTAGCCATCCTGATCTTATTCCTGTCTTTATTTTCCTCTAGTTTGACCAGTTGCAAGAAATATAAGTCTTACCTAGTTGAGAAATTCTTTCAAATAGGAAACTGCATATTTAGAAGTGTGTAAGAAAGGAGGAATAACAAGCATTCTCTGTAAACATCCCTTACCTCCTTTCATTTTGCCCTTTCAGAGAAGGGAATGTGCCATTTGGAGCCAGCAATGTCTTTTTGTTGCCTGCTTCTGGGTCCCAGTTGATCAGAATTTCCCAAAACACAGCACTGCTGTTTGAGAGTTGCACGTTAGGCATCGAGAGTTCAACAATAACAGAATTCTTTCTGTTTTGGCAGAGCTTGTCTCAGTTTGGAAACTTTCAGCCTGAGTTTGATGTCACTTACAGCAGTCAATATGCCCATCCAAAAAAATAATGCTAAGTAAATAGAGTTACTGCAACTTCTGCTAAGGCAACGGACATCAGTATGTGTTTCCAAAACTTGTGGTAGTCCAGAGGTAACAAACAAATGATACAGATTTCATTAAATCTATATGCATAAATGGATATATTATACATATTTATTTATTTTAACTGATGAAAACTATTAA
>NW_008796043.1:502095-513899 GCF_000699145.1 Aptenodytes forsteri
ATAATAATAATAATAACCTAGCCCTGTTGGCTAACAGAAATCCTTCTGAGTGTGAAATTGCCAGCCATGAACCCGAATACTTTTGTGAGTCTGCAGCAAGGGAGGCTGAAACAATAACCGACAGGGTGTCTCTCCTATGTTAATTGTTAACTCAAAGGACTGCCCCAGGACATTGAAAATGCCCATGTTGTTAAACTATTTATTGCACAGGAAGGAGGGGGAGACATGACCCTCTCTCTTCAAATCCCAGAAAGCATGGGAATGAGAAAAGAAAGCTAAGGTAACTGTTGTTAAAATTTTGGCTAATATTCATGACGTTTGCATGACTATATACCTCTGTTCCCCTCACAAGAAAACATTACCTCTGCCTTTCACCTTGCATCCTCTTTCCCTTTCATCCCTAATAAAAATTAACATTGAAATACTCTGTCTTTAAACTAATGATTCGCACATGAAGTGTCATTTGCTACAAATTGATTTTCAGAATTAGCTTGTAACCTCTAAAATAAAACACTATTAAACATCACCCCATACCACGACATGTCAAAAAACCTAAGGACCTTTGCCCATTCAATGATCACGGACAACTCCACATGCTAAGAGGTACTGAAATGGCTCCGTAAGTATTGTGGGCTGCTCACTAGACTGTTTTCCTAACAGCCTGCTGTTTCTTGGTAGTTATGGTATGACACATCAATCATGACACTTTTTAAGCATAGCCAACTTACAGAGTCTGTGAATCCCACAGCTGCAAGCGCTTGGAGAAGGAACTTGCAAAGTGACTTCAAAAAACTTGATTTTTGAGGGGAAAAGTTTCATTTAGACATTTTGATGCTTTTACCACCCTTTGAGCCTGCTTTTTTTAAATTGGATTGGCTTCCTATGAAATCAGTCAATACTTAAGTAAATGAACATCTATTTACTTGGCCTGTATTTAGCAGGCCAAATTTATCTATTTACTTAGCCTGTATTTAAGCAAAGTCAGGGATGGTTTCTGTTTAGTTGTCTGTCCCCTTCCTATTCATTCCTAAAATTTATTTATCTTTTTGACTAGCTGTGAGCTAAAGTTTGCATAGGCCTGCCTGCAACTATTTCAAGGTCTCTTCCCTGAACAGTTACAGCTAATGTAGAGTCTAGCATTGAATAACATACAGTCGCACCTGGTTTTCCTCCCGAAATGGATTATTTTGCATTTATTAACATAGAATTTCATCTGCCACTTTATCTTTCAGTCATTAAGTGTTACGACTTTTTTCTACTGCACTGCAAAGGACTTTCCTGCTTGAATAAGCCAACCTTGTCCTTCATGCTCTCATAAATACACCGATAGGCCCATGTACACAGACTAACCTAGTAAGACCCTAGTGGAAAAATCCCTTTACTCTGCAAACTTAAATTTTTACTTCTCACATCCTCCTCAGAGGGGAACTTTCCCACTTACTGAACACCACCACAATTTTATAAGAGGAATGGTTATGGCAGTGGATCATGTTTCTTGGAGATGCAGCACATAGAATCCAACTGCCCCACGTTGACGCCTTAAGAAAAAACAGTAGAATAGTGAAGCAGGGCTACAAAACCAGACTGGCAATCTTTCACGATACATACCCCTGTGCCTCCTCACCTAATCTTCATTACTTAGCTTCTAACAGACTGCCTGCCACAAAGTCAGGCACTCTAGACTGGCAACACAAAGAGCCCCTTTCCATCCCTCTACTAGTAACAGCTAGGGAACATACTCCAAGTTAACAATTTGGCAATTCCGTATTTGTGTCTTTTAAACTCCTGGGTAAACAGCATCTGTCCTCAGAATTTCATAAAAATTATGTTATACTCAGCCTAAAACTATTCTGCCCCAATTTGAATATATTTCCTTGCCTCACCTCCCGCAAAAAAATGCTGTAGCTGCTGTAAGCTCCTCCATACTGAGTATCAGTATAATCACAGAATCATAGAATCATTGAGGTTGGAAAAGACCTCTAAGATCATCGAGTCCAACCGTCAACCCAACACCACCATGCCCACTAAACCATGTCCCTAAGCATTTCTTTCATATACTGATTCTACAGATATACCAGTAGAGTTTCAACTTCTAATGTGTTTGAAATAGAACAGTTAATTTATTTACTTTTATGTCTTTTGCAATCTTCATCAAAATTTTCTTGGCGTACCTTACTATGGTTTGACATGCATCTTGTGAAACTTTATTCTCTTTTGTATATTCCTTATTTGGAATGACTTCCACATATTCAGTTATGTCTTTTTATTTCTTTTATTCTTTTTTAGTCTGTTTAGAAACTAATTTTCAGAGAGAAAATGCACACTACCTATCAAAAAGACCCTAAAACCAGCCCTTATACTTCATGGCACTTCAAGAAATTTAACATTTTGGTTGTTTCAATTTCCTTTCAGAGAGGTTTCCACAGTTTTATCTAACACCTCTGTGGCTCTTTCACTCCCACAAGAATGTTGAGCTTCAGTACATGGTGGTCGCTACTGCACTGACTTTTTGGTAGTTGCCTTTTGGGCCATGTCCGGCACAGTAACTCATGCCTAAAAAACAAGCTGTTTCTCCTCGTTTGCTCTTTGGCCATTTACTCTAAAATGTCATTCATGGTGTCAAAAAAAAAAAAAAAAAAAAAAGAGGCTCTGTCTTATATGCTCTTATGATGTTTATGCTCTCTATACAGAAACAAAGTTTTTCATTATTATTGTGATTTTTTACTCTCTCTTAGCATATCACGTTCATTGTTAGTTGCCCAACCAAGTGATCAATATTGTAACTACATTATAATATTCCTTCCAATTGAAATCCACAGGCATACTGTGATACAGTTAATTTATTTAGCTTGTTTGAACCTGAATTTTAATGTATCATGCCACTTCTCCACCAGCAAAGCTATCCTGTTATTCCAGTATGTTTTCTATTCTAATATTATAGCAGCTTTCATGCCTTCTACCTATTGGCATACTTATATTAATATCATTTCTGAGCTTCTAAGTGTGCCCAACACAAACGGGGTGCTTCCAGAGGGCTGAATAAATTTAGGGCACTTCTTTGTGGCCAGTGATGACTGCTGTGCCAGCTCTGCCTACATCCCACAGAAGTGGGAGAAGCCAGGTCTTGTCCTGCAGCCATTGCAGTGGCACCAGCTAGGATGATGCTAGGTCCTCCCCATCTGGAAGGGAAGACTTAATTTCACAAGCAAAATCCCATACTAACATCACTGCCATCATCCAGGAGGTCCATTATTCCTGCTTCCTGAACTGACAGTGCAAGAGGAGAAAGGATGAAGTCTTTGGTTTCTGCACAGCAAGGCATGCCCCCGAATTTGAGGTCAGGACCTGGACAGTTTAAAGAAAAGGGAGGGAGAGAGTTTTCCTCTCCTACCCTCCAACCTAAGCAAAGTCTCTCAACACTGCAAACTAGCACATTTTAACAAGTTTTAACAATTAAAAGTTATTAACATGGCTGTTTTTCCTGAAGAGAGCCTACCTTTTCAGTTAAGAATGAAATACAGGAAAAACCCGTAGAGTTTAAACATTTATCATTCTTGTCAAGATACAACCCATTTTTAATAAGGCCTATTTGACCGAAAAGCCAAGAGGTGTCGGCAACTTAAAAAGGAGCAACAAGTCCCTTCTTCCTTATTGCTTTTCGGTGGTACAACCTAGAAATTCAACAGAAACCACCATCTCCATTTGGACCAGCCTCCTGATCACACAGGCTATAACTTCTGGTTGATTTACAGTGCATATCTTTTAGAAAGATATCTTGTTTTAAAGACTTCCTTATGGATAGTCCACTATATAGCTTAGCAATTTTTCAATAATTACTTACCCTGGCTTAACTTATTTTTCAATTTATTCCCAGGTTAAATCTGATTAGCTTTAAATGTCTAGTATTTAGATTTTGTAAACCCCCTTTGCCAAAGTAAAGAACCCTGAAGTATCACCTACTTTTGCTCACATACATACTTGAAAAATTGAGATCAAGCCATCTTGAGTCTTTTTTTTTTTCTGCACAGACCGAGTTACGATGCTCTCCTGCTGTTGCATTGAGGAAAAGAAGTGAGAAGCTAAAAGGAACCAGAGAAGAATCAAAAGTGGGAGTGAAGATGAATGGTGATGATGCCAGTGTTGATTTTCTCTTGCTTCCCTGAGGCGACTACTGTCCCAGTGTCCCATGATGCTGTGAGATGTGGAACACAACCAAACCCTCCAGCCGCTTCAGTAAGTCCTCCAGGTATCAAAGCCAAAAACAACATCATGGGTGTGTCAACTTCATTAGCGATGATTCAAACAATCACACAATAGAAGCGTTTTGCATGGCTCAGCAAAAGATTATTCGAAGACTTAAATCCAAATCAAAGATATACACATCTTTCTTTCACTGTTAACTGGCTATTAGTAATTCCTTATATGACTCCACAAGTGAATGTAGCATTTTCAAAAAAAAAAAAAAAAACGGGGTAAGACCTGTTCTTTACAACGAAACATAATTTTAGCAAAACACCTGCAAAACAGACGTGCTTCTGCATTCAAGGAAACTAGTAAGGAACCTGGCAACTTAACAGAGCAGATTCTGGATATAAAAACAAACACAGGATCTCATTTCCCCCAGTCCTACAGCATATGCATTATGTGTACATGTGAACAGGACATCTCCACTCCACAGCCCATCATCTGAATAAAGAAGGCACCTTTCAGCTGCTGAGGCAACACACAAGCCAATCAATAGTAGACTTTTTTGAACCTGTCTGTCAGCAAAGTCACAAATACACTCCTATGCCTCCTCCTTTGGGCTCTGAAAGGAGCGTACTGACTTTGCAGTCTCCCCTTACTGCTCTGACCACCATGCAAGTAGCTTGATGAGAAGAGACTTCAGGAATAAAGCAAATTCAAAGAGCAGTTCTGGAGGGCCTGACTGATGACAAAGATTTTGGCTTACAAGTTCAGATTGTAACCAGACAAACAAGCACAGTGATTTCAGCTGCACTTCTCTAACAGACATCATGTGCTCAATATGGCATAACCAAGAGCTGATTCGAGGAGACCACCTGTTTGAAGTCACTAAGGCTTTTCTCCAAAGTAAGGACTAAATAGGAACTGCAAGGTTGACCCAAGGTGCAAAAAAAGAATATGAACTTAAACTAAGTAGGAACTGATGACTATAAAATATGTGGATTTGGGAAAAAAAAAAAAAAAAAAAAAAAAAAAAAAAAAAAAAAAAAAAAAAAAAAAAAAAAAAAAAAAAAAAAAAAAAAAAAAAAAAAAAAAAAAAAAAAAAAAAAAAAAAAAAAAAAAAAAAAAAAAAAAAAAAAAAAAAAAAAAAAAAAAAAAAAAAAAGAAAAAAAAAGTGGTAGAATGTGTTTGGAAGTATAAGCAAAAGGCAGAGAAATGACAGAACTGTACCACAATAAGTGAAATATGCTTAAGCATGTTCCCAGAAGCAAAATAGAAAGTGTACTTCCTTTTCTATCAGTCATGCTACAGCAACAAACAAATCAAAGCAGATAAAATGTCATATAAGATCTGCATCGATTTACTTCTTTGATTTGTTATTTTTCTAAAAAATAGTCATCCACAAATAAACCCAAATCACGTCTGCTATAGCTCTTCATCAGCAGGGGGGCAGACTGTAAGATTGGGAGCTTTTCAGATGTTATTTCCCTGCAATGCCGGTGGTCTCGGGGTCCTGGCCTTTTTAAACTCTTTGCGCAAGCCAGACCAGCATAACAGAAACTGAGAAGAATTAACACCGTTACAATGGTACGAGTCCAGAGCATTATTAGTTTCACCTAAAGAAATGGATCGTATTTCCAAGTTACATTGAAATATAAGAATATTTCATGGCAATGTGTAGACTCAGTTTAAACAAAAATCATCAGTCACCATAAAGCATATTGTTGTTTTCAAAAACTATAGACTGGATAAAAAAATAACATGTAAGAACATGAAATTTAGCTAAGCCAGAAAACATAACCAGGGTGTCTGAAAACCCTCTTTAAGACCAACATCTAATTTACAGAGCACAGAGATACTACATTTATCTGTTAATGATCTGCTCATGAAAGCTTAATTCTGCTTGACTTCAGCATATGCAATTCCCAACAACAACAATAGAGCTGTGAGCATATATTGAGAGAACAGACAGCATTGTAAATAAAATGTTGATACAAATGTTCAGATTTCTAATAATTTTCCCCCTCGAGATACTAAGTTTTATGAAATTCTTTAATTGCCTATATTCATTCTTGGATATATGGCAGATTTTAAGGACTGTAAAAATATAAAACTGAGGAAATTAAATTCTTGAGCATAAACCATATGTGCCAAGGTTGTAAGAATGTTATAAAAGATAGCCATTATATACCAATGCCTTACAATATCACCATAACTTCGGGGCTGTCTTTTGCTTTCTAAGTATATACCTCTTTCTAACAGTACATGCAAGTTGTGCTGAAGCAGCACTGCTTATCTTGTTATGTGCACTGTGTGACTCTAAAACTGTCATTTTATCCTGATTAAAATGCAACATAAGAAAAATTTACTTTCACACTCGGCACTCCTAGGCCTAAGATGATGTGCACTGAACTAGAGATGTGCCTTATTACTTCTACATGCACTGATGTCTTAGAACAAAGATGAAAGAATATTGAAATTATATCTCAAATTCTTGGTATCCTAAACTGTAACTTCCTTTTCTGCATTGTACAGGTTTATGTTTTAGGTAGCTGGGATTCTGGCTTTTCTATTTCAATTCATGCAAATTGCATATTTTCACAAGATTTATCTTAAGGTCTTAGACGAAGATTTGATAAAACATCAGTGATTTGATTTTATTAATTATTCACAAGTATTTTAATGAAATTTCATTTAGGTGATTACTGACAGAAACTAATAATCTGACATTTCTCTCATTTAAGCAGTAGTTCAAAATCAAACACCAGCTCATTAATAACCAAAATTTACCTCACGCTCATATTTTCAAAGGCTATTTAGAGGACATTTCATATGGCCCAAACAGATATGTTTGGTTTTTCCACCTTGTTCAGAGGGCATCAGTAATTGATCCAGATTTGGGGTTAGACGACTCAGAAATGTACCAGCAAGCCTTCTCAGAATTTTTCTGCTATCCTTATCCTACATAAACATCCTAATCATGATATATTATCACTAAAAGCTAGACAATACTGAATTATTTTCTGCCCCACAAGCAAAAATAGATGACAGACTGTTAGGACACTCCTAAATTCTCTCTAAATCTACGCCTGTTTCAAACACAGATTTCCATTGTCAAACTGTTGATCATTGTTGATGTCTGTGGAAAGTTTCTGTCCATCCAGTGCATGGACAGTCCAGACAACCAACATAAAATAGAAAATAGTGTGGAAGCTGGGAGAATAAAAATTGCATATTGAATTGCTATCGGCTGAAAAACATTGCCGGATTTGGACCTGTGTAGGCTACTTGCTCCAAATAAGGTAGTTTCTTCAAAAGGGAGGTTAAGTAGCAAAGGCACAAAGAAAGTTGATAAAGGAATCCTCTGGTCTGCCCGCTACACCATCAGTGCCAGAGAAATGGCTTCACAACAGTCACATCAGGAATACAAATGAACGATCTCTGTGCAGTCACTAGAAGTGAGACTAACCACAGAAGTACCAGCATAATAAGACAGATTCAGTGGAAAGCTTTATTTTCATCATTTTCTTCAAAAGATTTGGACTCTTTGGAAGTTTCTTGGGTTTTGCTTCTTTTAAACACAAAGGAAAACATGCACCTATTAGAAGTGCCTGTTTCTCTGACAATGAGAAACCACTGAATTCGGATAATTTCAAATATGCTATTCTCAATTTCTCCCCCCAAAGAAATAAGAATACCTTGAAAAGGAAACAGCTATTTGGAACTGGTGATCACCTGCACCTAAGCAGGTATCACAATCTACTAATTTAGACAAATATACACAATGTTACTCTTACCACGTCCTCCCATCACCTTGTCTTCCCAACTGACTGGTCTAACCATTTCTTGGTCAGATGGCCAATACTAGACTCCAGTCCCACGGGGGGTGGGACTGTCTTTGACATTTTCATTCAGTCAATGTTTACAGCGCAGAAAATGCACTAGAAATAACCATTAAAATTTCATTAAAATCATCTTCTATACTCCTAAACCACCTCAAGGGGAAAACTACTACAAATATCGAAATTCAGCATCAGACAAATGACATGCTTTCTTGTTCACACACAAAGGTTCACTAGCTCTCTAAAGAAAATGCATCTGACAGAGGTCCTAACCACCAGCAGAACCACCAAAAACGCGCCAGAGTCTGCCGAAGTCCTTGCAGAAGACAGGGAAGTGAGAAGCTCCCGGTTCTGATTTCCATCGTCTAACTTTCTCCTCCCCGCTCTTCTTGAAACCTGGGGCTTGTTTTTTTTCTGGATTACAATTGGTGAGGCACAGCAGATCCCCACCAGCTGCCCTGCTCACTGCAGCTGGGTAGCAGCCCCAT
Organism: Aptenodytes forsteri; assembly: GCF_000699145.1. Lineage (NCBI taxonomy): Eukaryota > Metazoa > Chordata > Aves > Sphenisciformes > Spheniscidae > Aptenodytes > Aptenodytes forsteri. The sequence continues at coordinate 510,611 of NW_008796043.1, forward strand.
GACTCCTTGGTGGGCTGTTAGAGAGCTCACCCGAGGACCGAGGTCTCCCGGGCAGCTTGCTCCTGCCAGCTCTCCAGATGGGCTGCTAAGGCCAGGAGGGCAGACCACACAGGCTGCTGCAAGCACTGCCACAGCAAGCGTCGCCGCTCTTGCAACACACTAGATTCCCATGCCTGGGGAGCTGCTGGTGTAAATAGTCCATCACTTTTCATCCTTGGACCCTACCTCAGCAAAACATTTATACATCAAGAAGTGCACACTTACATACATTGCTATGCTGCAAAGCAACACATTAAAGACCTGTTCAGTCAGAGATTTACTTAGAAATAGGCTAAAGTTACAAGCATTTTAATTTTTTTCTGGAAAGATTAAAACTCAGAAAACAGAGAAAACAACAAAGAGAAAAAAAAAAATCCACAAAAAAACACACAAAGACCTTTTCATCCAACCAGAATCTTGCAGTAATTATTTCAACACTGATTGAAACACTTCACGGGATCTTGGGACTTGGTGTGAGTACACAGTCGGTCCGGTAAGCTTGTCCACCCAAACTAAGCTTTAATTTGTGAAAAATTTGGCCTTTAGGATGAATACCCTAAAAAGCCCTGGTTATTTTGCAGCCTCAGAATAAATTAGCTCTTCATCCTTGAACATCTTGGGTGAGCTGAAAGCAAGCCTCTTATTTGTTTTTTACTCCTGGCATTTATAAGAGGAGACAAAAATCAAAATACTGATGTTACTTAACAATTTATGGGTTTACTTATCATAGACTTGAAAGTATCTTATATTTGCTTATATGAGCTCTTTCATTCTTATATATCTGTCTTATCATACACCACACATCATTTCATGGCTACAACAGCACATAGAATCCACAAATATCATAAACCATTACTCTTTGTCTGCAAACTGATGTGTGCCATCTACAGCGTATAAGATAATGAAACACTTCACATATTATTGTCAAAGTATATGAGCTGTTAAATAATGGGACCTCACAGTCCTACAGCCAAACACCTGGCAAAGTTCAAATGAATTCCACAGGTTTGGTAAAAGCTCATTTTTCGTCACTTATTCCGTGTCTACTCCGAGGCATTTTGGTTGTATAAAAGTCAAATATTTATAGTTCAATGCCTGGGGAGGAGCATCTTTCCCATCAGCCTCCCCAAATGAAAAGCAACCCAAAAAGCATCACTTAACATTCTGCCAAAAAAAGCCTTCTTTGGAGGCTGAAAATGTTTGGCAAGACCGTCATCCCACAACCAGCATTTTCTCTCCTGTTTTTGCCCAGTCACTGAACTCAACTTGGATCAGCAGAACATCATGAAAAAGGTCTTTCTAAACACCTTCTGTTCAAGGCAAAACAGGAAGCTCTGTCATAAGTGAACCTGCTCATCGCTTCCTCTCTTCAGGCTGAGAAGTTGAGACAGCCTGGATGAGTCACAGAGAACTTAAAGAGGACTTCTGGGGTATTCTGCCAAATAAATCCAAATTTCAAAAGTCTTGATGTCTAACCATCTGTATGAGCATCTCTTCAATGAGGCTGTTTCTCTAACTTCAGAATGAACGTTACAATGCTCCTTCTGTACATGGACAGCCTGCTCTGCAGGATCAAGTGTTTTGAAATTCCCATTTGACTTCAGAAAGTCTGGTGAGTGCTCAACACAGCTTTTTTTTGCTAAATGCATACTAACGTATGTGAAGAGCGTTCTTTTTCCAAACCAAACATTTCCAAGTCTATGGTATATTTTGCTGCACAGGTATGCTTACTCATAGCCTACTGTCACCTTGAAAGCGACACACATGCCCATGCTGACAGAAAAAAATTCTGAGAGATCTCAGCTCATCTGCCATTACAATTGCTTGTAATGCTATCCTGGGAATCCTTTTTTCATAGTTTTATGATTTTAAGACATAACCTTGTACAGCATAACGCAGCCTGTCAAAACTAATATCACAAAGTCTCTTAGAGATGAGACACTAACGGATAGGAGATGCATAGAAGAACTGAATGGATCCATAGCGATCCAGTGAACTCAATGCTCCTGTCTAATCTACTTGAGCTCTGTAGGAGGATAACATCCAGCACACTCTTGGGGGTTATTTAAAAGCCTACTAAGAGACTGAAAACATACAGCTGAGAAGGACCCAGTCCAAAACCAGGAAAGTCAAGCAAGGATAAAGGCATTCGGAACCTCTTGCATCTAGGACATTGGTTAAGGCATGCAATAACCAAAGTTATTCCCATGTGACAGCTGTTCGGTAGCCTACACAAAATGAAACAGAGGTTTCAGTGCAGTTAGTAGACAGATGTTTACATTATAGATGGAACTATGTGGCGAGCTCAGCAGAGCAGCCAAGCAGTTTTGCTAGGTTAACACACCAGCGATAACAGAAGAAAGCTTCCAAGTCCGATACTGCTCACCCCCACTTGCCGTTCATGGGGTCAGTCCAGGTCGCAGCCAAGAAGACATGCAGGAAGTGCTTACACTTCTGCTATCTGCTGTTTGCAAATACAGGAGTCCAGACAATACAGCATTTCACGCAGATGCTAAATTAGCAATGGTACGCAATTTTTAAGTAACACAAACCTCTCCCTCAAAAAAAAAAAAACCTACGCGTGGCAATTGCTTATATTCCTTTAGCCCCTAAACAATTTTATATTGCAAATTGAAATATGACTAATCCCAAATCTCAGTGGCCTTGGCCTCCTTGAGAGCCAGTCTTGAAGTGTGGACTAACTGCTCTCGACTTTTTCCCCAATGAATGCACACAGCCAGACGGCTGTTACAGCATGGGGCTGTGTTCTTCAGATGATTTTGCTCCCAAAAACCATGCATGCAGTCAATGCATCCGTTCTTTTAAGGAGAATACTCGATGAGGGAAAACCAAAACACACAAGGTTCAAAAGGGCAACGCAGTCAATTGCTACTGAAATTCAACATCCAAACTACTTGCTCTAATCCATTTGAGGGCTGCTTGTTGTCGGTTTGTCTTAAAGATCATTTGAGAACCCCTCTAATGAGCAGAGCACTCAGTTCCAGTCACTGGCACCTACTGCTCTGTCACCACGAGATGACCCCTGCGCGGGTAGCTGTGCACTCCCTGAGGAAGCCTGATGAATCCCGGTCAGTGCCAGGGGCCCGAGTGCTTGAATTTAGTGGCCTTGCCCAGCCTCACCGGGGGCCACCCCCAACCCTACCCGTGGCCCTGGAGCCCCATTTCACCACAGTTCGAGGCCATTAGTCTCTGTCACAGTCTCCATCCCCGCCACAGCCCTGCCCCGCCC
>NW_008796043.1:514665-523831 GCF_000699145.1 Aptenodytes forsteri
GCAGGTGGCGCCTTTCTGCCCCGTCGGCTGGTGTCGCTCGGTGGTCTCCCGCCTGGCGCTGGGCGGCGTTTCAGCCCCGGGTGCGATCTGCCTCCTTTGGGGTCGTAATTCACCGCAAAGTGTAAATTCGTCCTTTTAATTAAAAACGACAGAGATACGAATGCGGCGCTCCATAAGGTGCCTTTTCCAAGCTGTGATCTGAACGGCAGCCTAAGGCTTGCCGCTGCCTGCCTGACCAGTCACTCCACGTACCCTCCTCATAAGCACCCCTGCAATCACCAAATAATGCTATTAACGCCCTAACAGAGATCTCTTCTTTTCCTGGTAAGCCGATCAAATGTTATAGGAAATAATGAGCGTGTAACAGGAAACTACAGCTATTTAGCAACCGTACAAGAAACTTCTGGGTCGACGGCTACGCCGTGGCTTTGGTGAGAAGCGAGGCCGGTGCGTAACAGGGCTCGTGGCACCCGGATGGAAACCCGGGCCAGAAAGGAGACACGGTTCATCCCCGCATGCTGCAGAGAGGGGCGGTTGCAATACACAGGCAGCCACGCTGGAGATCAGACCAGATGCAGGATCTGAAATCCATGCTCTCGAGAAGAAACAGCATGCAATGCTTAACGACATCAAATGGTCGCGACCCAAGTTTGAAATCTCATCTGAAGGAACAGCATGTCTACTAATCCAGTTCCCACTATGAGCGCACCAGGGCCGTGGTTCAAGGATGACTCGGAGGGAAGGCTGCCATTTCCTGACTCACCATCCCTGCTTCCTGTAGCCTGGCCTTTCAAGTCTCCGTCCCGTTACCAGCTCCTGAAGTGAACCCTCTTATCGTGTGAAGTGCGATGAAGTCACAGGCCCCCACAGACTGTGTCTACACATACTCTCCCTCCTCCATGTTTTTGTCTGGAAATTTGTTGCTCATACTGTTCATATGAACATTTTTCTCACTAAGATCCAAGTAAAATTATTCATTAAATGATTCAGGTTTGCCAGTAACTGAGTGGATTGTGAGAGTTTATTAAGTTGTTTTGCACCTATGGATGCCGTGACGCTATGAAAAGGCTCCCTATTAGGTTTTATTCATAAAAAGTTGGAAACTCACCTGACAGTGCTCTTCCTGTCAAAAAATGCGAGTAGAATGAACGCAGAAGTATTTAGTAAAAATAACTCCCTTTAACAACAGCAGAATTGAGATACAGATGCTACTCCCAAATGATAAGAGTATTCCTCACTATCTCAGTGATATGGTGCATGCTTTATCTGCCTCCTCCAAAAAAAACGGAAGAACAGACCTAAACAAGAACATATACCGAGACATTTCACAGTGAGAGGTCACGATCTTTAGTATAATCTTAACCAATTAGTTCTGTCTGTTTTAGTCTGTTCAGGCAAACCTAATTAACAACTTCAAACAGCATTTTGCAAAATGCTAGCTCTGATCTTAAAATATATAAATCACGAGGGAAAACTGCACATAGCCCCTGATCTGCTATGTTTATTTCTGCAGAGACCTTTCACACAGCTCTACTCAAGTTCACTCAAGTGTACAAAACTTTAATGAAATAGGTGAAATTCACTTAGGTGACATCTCACCCCGGTGAGGCTGTGAGCTTGCCTTGGGTAGCCTTAAGGAGGTATATTCTGAGCCCACTTGGGCTGAACCTGTGTGGTCATTAGCAAACAAGTGGGCACAGAAGACAGCCATTCTGACCACACCTGCAGTGCCAAGCAATGGAAATTCAGAGCCCTCTGCCTTAAAAGTAAAAACAGGAGCACTCAAAGCCTGGCACAAGTCTGGAAAATTACTTTGTAACAAGGAAAAGCAAGGAGAGACCAAAAGTGATTCATTTGCTATGCCAATATCCAGGCTCTAAAGTACAGCAAGCAAAATTTCCTGAATTTCTGTGAACAAAAGAATTCCCATGCAAAGCAATGAGGAAGAGGCAATCAGTAGCAAGGATGAAGAAATAATGCCGAAAAGAAAATAAAATAAGAGAAGAGAAGAGAAGAAAAGAGAAAAGAAAAGAAAAGAGAAGAGAAAAAAAAAAAAAAAAAAAAAAAAAAGAAAAGAAAAGGAAAAGAAAAGAAAAGAAAAAAAAGAAAAGAAAAAAAAAGGAAAGGAAAGGAAAGGATAGGAAAGGAAAGGAAAGGAAAGGAAAGGAAAGGAAAGGAAAGGAAAGGAAAGGAAAGGAAAGGAAAGGAAAGGAAAGGAAAGGAAAGGAAAGGAAAAAGAAAGCAGAAATATGGAGAGAAAATAACACGGTGAAATTCATTGTGGAAAAATGCTGTTAATACAACTGCATTGCAACTAATACCCAACTAATAGGAAATAAAAAGATGCTGCATGAGAGAGAAACAGCAAATGCTTACGATATCAAAGAGAAAGCGGCCACAAATGAACTATGAACAGATGGGGCATTAAGGCATCTGGGCTGCAGTACCCAAGCGTATTTTTAGCTCTCTGGTCCATGCACCTATCTTAACAATATCCCAACTCCATGCCATGGGAAACCTTAGTGAGCACCTACATGATAATTTGGTCTCGCAAGAAGGAAATGCAGGCGCAGAGGCCAAAAGGGCCCTACAGAGCCCTTCGACCTGGCCTTCCTCTGTGCCAGTAGCTTGCTTTTCAGGGAAAGTGCCTTACTGTATGCAGATGCAGCCATAGGTCTTCTTCCTTTTGAGGTGCTCTCTAAACTCTTCTTCTGGCTCTCATTGCTGAGGTCACCCCCCTAGAGATCTCCCTAGTGGTGCTTGCAGCCTTATTTTCCATCCCACACACTGGAAGAACCCTATTCTCAACATTTACTGTGGATCTCGTCTTTATTTTATTTGGTCTTCCATCTCCATTGCCACCAACATGCAAACAATTTAAGGAGAATTCTTTCTGGCTGAGGGAAGCAACATAACGAAGCAGGGAATAATAGATACAAAATGAGTGTCTGGCTGAGAAGGGTTCCATGTTGGGCAGACGTAAAAACAACAGCAGCAAACAAATACAAAATCAATTAACCCATACCAGAGAAATTACCGAGGACTACATGAGAAACAAGATGCAGAGGTACAAAGCTTAGCCTGTCCTGAGAAAGCCGGAGAGGCTGTTGACAAGTGAATTTCTCATTCTGTGTCCCGCCAACCTCCTATTACAGCATCCAGCAACCATCAGCCCACCCAAGTCCTACTGTCAAAAGAGCTGTATGTTCTCGCTGAGAAATGTAAAGAGTTGTGGAAAAATATGTCCAAACGCCAAAGCCTCACACACAGCACCTTACGGTTCTTGACTGTTGTAAAACCACCCTGAGTAATTTCCAAAATCATGGCCAGACCCTAATGAATAATTTTTCAAAACAATGTTGTGGATGTTTCTGTTAACATGTTGAGTGTATAATTTTAATTTCCTCATTCGGAGTTACTCTGTGCTAATAGGCATTATGTCCCTTTCAAAAGACAGCAGAGAACAATGCGGCTGCACTCAGTCAGGGGGCATCTTCTGGAAGGAGGAGGAAATTGTGCTTTTCCAAGAGCAATTGAGTAACTTTTCGGGGAAAAAGTTTCTGGAGTGCAGAGCAAGTCAGACAAAGTGGAGAAATGCACAAGGAGGAGGAGCCTGCAGCACACGCAGAGACTGGAGAGATCCGAGAGAGGCAGAGGAGACATACACAACCAAGCACCCAAGCTGATGTAAATATTTCTCCCAGGATGCTGAGAAGGGACTTCCTTACAGTGCAGGAAGCCACTGAAAATTTTGGGCTGAGAAAAAGACCAGAACATAAGGACACATTGGGTAATGGGGGAGAAGGCAGAAATGGGTTAAAAGCCTTTCATTTCCATTGTCTCCAAGTTTCTTCTTTTTAAAAAATTCATTGTTCTAGCTTATCTTCTAATGAAACCATGTTCTCTTTGGCAGCATATATACTAAAATTTGATGATACAGAGAAGATTAGCATAGCACCTGCACAAATTGGTTTGGGGGTGGTGGGAAGGCTCCACAGTACAGGAAAAATATTGTCTTACTGGAGCAAGTCCAGCAGCGGGCCATCAGACTGGTCAGGGGGCTGGAGCACAGGCATACGAGGAGAGGCTTAGAGATGAGTCCATTCAGCTTGGAGAAGAGGAGGCTCAGAGGAGACCTGACTGCTGAAACTACCTGACCTCAGGGTACAGAGGAGACAGAGCCAGACTCTTCTTGTAGGTGCACAATGATAAGCAATGGACACAAGTTGGAGCATGTCAAATACTAATTAAATATAAGAAAAATATTTTACCATGAAGGTGGTCAAATACTGGAATAGAGGATGTGGGCCCTCCATCTTTGGAGGTGTCAAGGGCTTGACTGGGCATGGCCCTGAGCTACCTGATCTAGTTAGACCACCTCTGAGCAAGGGGTTGGACTAGATGACCTCCAGAGGACCCTTCCAACCTAAATTCTTCTGTGAATCTGTGAAACTCAGCTTTCTAGGTTCAAAGAGCTGATGTTTTTAGATGTTCTTCACCTTAAAGACAAGGTGCAAGAAAGATCTCCGTCAGAGATCCAACCCACCCAGGCTGATTAAAGAAATGCCATGGCATTTTTGTGAATAAGGTTTATGTTTTATACTGTTGTTGGCATTTCAGATAAACATTACTCCTTATTTGTATGTCCTGCAAGACAGTGCTATCTTGGGCACTTGATTCACCAAGCTATTTTAAATCCCTTCTGTCTGTTTTACCTCTGTGCCTTGCTCTCAACCCATAACTTGCATCAACACTAATCCCTATCCTATTGCTTACCCCCTGAGGATTAAAAACGTTTCTACAGGTGGTAGTCTGTATGATTGTAGGGTAATGAAGCTCAAGATTCACAGTTTGTTTCCCCCTTTTTTTTTTTTTCCTAAAAGGAAATGTAAATCTTCATCCAGTGCTTAGCCTGACTTCTAAATTACAGATGATAGTTACAAAACAATTAGGTTCCTTACCTCCATATGCACACACACACACACACACATGTTCACGTCTATACATACACACACATACCAGACATACCAAGTCTTGTGAATTTATTGTTTCCCATCTCATGCTTTCACAGAAGCCCACACCTTATGCATTTGCAATGCAGTGACTCAGCAGTGGTCCCATCCTTTGTTGTGCTGACCAGCTGTACCCAGTGTATCTCAGGGAGGCTTCCAGGCTGCATTCTCATTGAGAGCACTTATACAGGACTACAGTGCCTCCTGCACAGGTGCAGTCCTCACAGCCCTCCCTGTTGCTTCACAGCCCAGCCCTGTGGCTTTGATCTGCGTACCAGGGACAGCCCTATCACACTAGAAACACTTCTCTCCTGCATATCAAAGCTGACAAAATGTGAGAGGCCATGTGAGTCACGCAACTTGCCATGCCTTCCCTTAGTGCTAGCTTTTGTGTCTACTTTACAAGTAAGAGATTAATATTGAGAAGAAAAGAAGTCAGGACTCTGAAGTTCTCCTTTCAGATTTGCCACAGACTCACTTTGCGATCCTCAGTAGGCTACTTCATATCCACATCTCTGCTCCACCATACACAAGAGGGGTGATTATAGCAATATCACAGCAGAAGCTGTGGGACTTCACATCTACAGAGCTCTTTGCAAATATAAACTGCACAAAAATACAAATTCTTTTCTGTAACCCCTTCAAAATAAAATATGCAGAAACTGGTAATTCCTCACAGTTTCTCTGCTGGCATGGAGTAAGGAGTAGCCTCAGTGGCAGAACGTTGAGTTTTTGCACACAATCTATGATCTCAGACAAGCAAGATTCACCAGTTTAATGAGATACTGCAAGTTAGTCAACCATTTCATTGCTTTGGCCCCTCAGAAGTGTGCTAGGCATTGATTACAATCACATAGTGTAAGTTATTCTGGTTTGTTCAGTACCTCAAGTAAGCAGCAGTAACTCCTCATGTGTTTGAACTCTGATGCTGGCATTCCCACGCCATACCATGTTAGACATTCAGACAACTGTGCTGATCACATATTTCCTCTTACTTTAATAGGCCTTTCAGGAATGAACAAGCATTCCCTTGTATACTACTATGGTTCCCATCACTTGATGGTCACACTTAATTAACCACTAGTTTAGTAGAGAGCTGGTTACACTTCATTTCATTAAGTGATTTCATGATCAGCAGAGGTACACTGACAGCTCTGTTAGCTGAAGCTATGTGAAAAGGGGCAGCAGAGACAAGAGCAACATTTTGCAGCACTTCCTCATCAGTGATTTTCCAGGCGCTACTCTTGCAGAGTTACAGCTAGTTACATTTCCATTCCCGTTTAGCTTTTTGGCTCAAGGTTATCTCAGCCTTGAGGTAAGACAGACCATATCCTATTACTAGTACCTTTAGCAATGCTGGTCCCTGCATCCTTAAAGTCATCATTTTTATATGAAGTAGATACTGAGAATTTCTTCATCTGTCTTCCCTCCTTTAGGCTTTTCTGTTCATGGTCAGCAAATAATTGTGATTAAAGGACAACATCCCATTTAAAAATGTAAGCAAGAATCAATTGGAAAATGAGAAAATGTTAAAAGGTTCTACAGCGTGATAAACCAGGCAGTTTAAAAACACTAGGAAATTAAGTCTAAAGTATGTAAGTATCACATGACAGGAAAAACACCACCAATGTTACATACATTAGCATAAGCACATAGACATTACAGGATACCTGTAAAACCATACATTAAAGCTGCATACCACAAAAACCTTCTCACAATGGTTTATGCTCATTCATAGGGATATGCAATGCACAGATGGTTTAATGTTTCTGATGCGAAAGCATTTTTTCTAATTGAATGGGGGGAATTTTGCATGGCTGTACTTCAAACCTAGATCTAAAGTTCAGTCTGCCTGTGTTTTAAGCCATATTTCAGTTTAAGAGAGAAAGAAGTGTTAGGAAAACATCATCATAAAGGAGGGTGAGATGAAAGAGGTATAGATGCATAGCACAAACCAAAAATAATGCCAATGACTTGAATTTTATTGTGAAGCCCTTTATCTCTGTCACAGAGATTTGTGTTCAGAAATTGTGAAAATTCATAAACAAACTGTATTTCATATAGACATAGCATCTTTGCTTTAACTATCTAGTATTTAGTTCAAATCATATGAAGAAATAGCAGAATATTTACCATTAACTATAAGCAGATGAGACGAAAAACAAAAGTATCTTGTGCCAAAGAGTCAAATGATATGACTACTTGTTACTGCCATTCCTTAGAGACCTGTTCTATATAAGGATCATGAGAATCACATATTAATGAAAAGCTTCCTACCAATTTCATCTGTTTTCACTTTCCTATATGTATTAAGCTATTATGGTTTGTGATGAGGTGGATTTGCAACTGGAGTCGAGAATATAAGGGAGCCACTTGTTTCAGGAAGTCCTGGGAGGAATTTTGTTTCGTGTGTCTTCACAAACACACGTATATTACTAAAAAACTCATCTAGCAATGGAACTAGATAATAGTGTATGGAAAAATGCAGCATGCCGTCCCCCACCCAGCTCACAACACAGTTACGAGAAGTTCCATGTAAATTGTGTGAACTTTTCCTTAGAAATTACACTTGTTACTGACGGGGGCAGGGGGGGAAGCAATCCCACACTGCTTTTTACAACTGGCCTGCACAAAATATTATTATAAATAGTTTGTATTCCTATAATATCTTTCACACCTGTACTCTTCACAGTAACTATGGTGGATCCATATCACTGTTCCAACTTTAAAGGCAGAGTAAATGATATGCCAAGCGTTTAAGTGACCTGTTCAAAGTTGTGTAACAAGTTACAGATATCCTGGCTGTCTCCAGCCCACATACTCTGCAAAGTACACCCCAACTACAGTTTGTACTGAGTCATTTAGCCACAGATACTGTAAACAAAAAGAAATTACATTACTCAGGTCTTAGAAGGGTGATATTTTGTGTACTCAGTAAATCAAGGAAAAGGAAATCAGCAATGGGCTTTGAACCAAAAATGCAAATTCATGGCAAGGTTATTCAGATTTGGTATCGAGAGAAGAAGATATTCTCACTGCCTTAAGGGGAAATCACTAGGGGTTTCTAGATTAGATCTCTTGTTCTGCTAGCACACAAACTCTAATTCCTTCAAGAAGAACTTTGCATTTTTCAGGTAGGTGAGGCATAGATCAATAGTGACAATGACCTTACTAGTGTACTAATGAACAAAAGGTTACTAACTGTAACAGGATCTAAATAAACATCCACCTCCATGTCTCTTGGATGAATGATTTGCAAAGCATTTCTCACCCTGCATATGACATATTTTAACTGACCATTTAAAGAGCCTTTCTCATGTACCTTCATAAGTTTCCGGGCTGCCAGCTACTTGCATTGACTGGACACTGAAGTTTTAAAGCGCTGTGCATTCTCTGTGGTGCTACAAAAGCAACATTATTGATAATAAAGACAAGATCCAGCAGGGAAAACAGGAGAAAATCCAACAAATCTTTGCATATGACATATCTTAACTGACCATTTAAAGAGCCTTTCTCATGTACCTTCATAAGTTTCCGGGCTGCCAGCTACTTGCATTGACTGGACACTGAAGTTTTAAAGCGCTGTGCATTCTCTGTGGTGCTACAAAAGCAACATTATTGATAATAAAGACAAGATCCAGCAGGGAAAACAGGAGAAAATCCAACAAATCTTTGATTCATAGGAGGCTCAAAGCTGCATGATTCAAATACCAGCAATTCACTTTCAGGAATTTTGGCAAGTTTTTATAACCAGTAAATTATTACTAGCTTTCCTTGGTATTCATTATAACAACATTAATAGTGGTGGATTCCTTCGTACATGTTTGATTTTAATGTCCTGTGCTGGTTTCGGCAGGGATAGAGTTAATTTCCTTCCTAGTAGCTGGTAGAATGCTGTGTTTTGGATTTAGGATGAGAACAAAGTTGATAACGCACCGATGTTTTAGTTGTTGCTAGGTAATGCTTACACTAGCCAAGGACTTTCCAGTTTCCCATGCTCTACCGACTGAGAAGGCTGCAGGTGCACAAGAAGCTGGGAGGGGGCACAGCCAAACTGGCCAAAGGGACATTCCATACCATGTGACGTCGTGCTCAGTACATAAACTGGGGAAAGCTGGCCAGGATGGCCGCTGCTCGGGGACTGGCTGGGCATC
>NW_008796043.1:523885-529149 GCF_000699145.1 Aptenodytes forsteri
TCAATTATTAAACTGTTTTTATCTCAACCCATGAGTTTTTCTCACTTCTGCTCTGCCAATTCTCTCCCCCATCCCACCGGGGGGAGGGGGGAGGAGTGAGCAAGCGGCTGTGTGGTACTCAGTTACCGACTGAGGTTAAACCACAACATACCCAAATCTGTGGGAATCCCTCTGGTATTTAACAGAACAAAATTAAACATCAATTACAAAGCCATAGAAGGAAATCTAAAAGTGTCTTTATCCAAAAAATTGTTCATATTAATTTATTAACAAACAACACTTTCCAAGGTTTCAAACATTGTATGACTGCAAAATCATGAAGAATTATTTAATTTGTGCTCAGTTGGTAAATATGCTGCTATATACACAAAAAACACTCCCACAATTTATCGTGTTGCTTCCCCATTATTAGCATTTGCCCCATACCTCACTGCACATGAACTTAACTAAAAATGTTATTTTATCAGGTGGAAGGAGAGAAAGAGAGCCTATTCTAGGAGTTGCAGAAATTGAAAGAAACGTAGGCAACAGAAAAGTATGTCAAGTTTCTCTCACTGAGAAGTGTGATGGGAGTTTGGCAGGAGCCCCACAGTCACTATCTTTCTCTTACATACAGTTCTCCCTTTCAATTTTTAATGCACGTAGGCCAATAAGAAAGGCCAATTTCTTGTTCCTTTCAGTTGCCCACCTCTCTCAAGGCAGTATTTCCTCTCAGTTAAGCATACATATTTCAGCATAAAAACACTGATATGGAAACATTCTCCTTTTTAACAGGCAGATACTCAGAGGTTGAAGATTTAGTCCTCACTGAAACACTTTGCCAACATAACTGGTGCTAATGATTATGACATTTTTTCATTGGGAGGCATAGACACAGTGTGACAAAAGCATTCTTGACATCCATCCTTCACATCTGATTTTATGTACATCTTCCATAAACACGTGAATTCTTATTTTGTCTCACAAGCATTTAAATTAATGAACTTTGCAATCACCAAACAGCTGAAGAGACATAGCTCTGGGCTACAATCCCACATGTCTAGATACAACAGCTTTTAAGCATCTCTTCTCCAGAAGGGATCAAGTGGGAAAGCTCTGATTACTTTTTCCCGAAGAAGAACACGGGCTCAAAAAGAAGTGACAAAGCCTAAGAACGCATCCATGGCCTTGAATCCAGGGGCTGCTCACCGGCATCAGGGCTCTGTGGCGCCAGCTGGAGCCTGAGCCTCTCCTCCAGTGGGAAAGGCATCAGGTCCTTCCTGGTGATCACCCCAACCACTCGGTTCTGTGGGTCAACAACAGTGAGGTGGCGCAGCCCCAGGGTGCGAAAGACGATGTAGGTGCGTTGCAGCGAGAAATGAGCTTGGACTGACATTGCAGATTTGTTTATGTATGGCTCCTGTAAGGCAAAGAGAGAAGACATAGGGAGAACACAAAAGCATGAGTGCACCCCTGCCACAGCGGTGGGAAGGAGAGGCAGAGGAAGGAGGCCGGGGAGAGAGAGGTAACAGGCTTGAAGGACAGGAGCCAATAAGAACATTAGTTCTTCTCTCCCTGTTCCCCATCCCCAATTATACCTAAAACATCAGGAAATACCATAGTAAAAAAATACTTTCTTTTTTGGTAAACCATCAGGTTCACTCTAAATAAACTATTATGACTGGAATGTACCCAAATCTCACAGGCTAGAAAAGCAAAGTTGAGCTCCATTGATATGGTCTGAGTTTTTACTTGGAAATAGTCGGTGACCCCAATATTTATTAAGTCTTAAGATTTTTTATAGCTGCTATCTCATTACACAACCATTTATGACATCCTGTAATATTTTGCAGTAAATGCTTATAAAAGTCAATTCACATAGAAACATAGACTGCGAGGAAGAGGACAAAGAAAACAATCATATGGCTCTGAGAAGAAGAGGGCCTGCAAGTACTGAACTCTGGTCACTGAAAATTATGAGGGCTATAACTGTTTCTTGATAGGAACAGAGCTAAAGACTATTTTATAGTTAACCAAGCTGGTGTTTATAGCTTATATAGGTGATCACTAAGTTTTTACCTTTCACATAATTCTACAGTATCCTTCTTACAGCTTGGCCAGTTCTGTCAAAGAAGGTGTATTATGCTTCCGAAATGTATGCTTCCCCAGACAGAGGAAAAATGAAACAAAGACCTGATAAAATAATATAAATAAATGCACAGTATAGAGGGACACGTCTCTTCTCACTCTTTCATTTACAGGACTGATGAGACATTCGAAGACATAAGGAGGAAAAAAATTAAAGGTAAAAAGGTTTCCTCTTTCTATACCACATATAATTTTGCTGTGGAACTCACTGCCACAGGAAATCATTATGCCCAAGAACTTCACAATGGATATTTCTGTGGATATCAGAAAGAGAGCTTTCATGAGTGATAATAACAAGTTGTTAGAAGGGATACTAAACTTTATGCTTCAGGGATCACACCAGGTACTAAAAGTTAGGTATCAATGTGAAACCTAATTGAGTGCAATAGGTTTCCCATAACAAAAAGGTTGCGTGGCCCAGTGGTGCAAACACTGGACTGGGTCTCAGCTGAGCTGGCTTCTACTCCCATGTATGACCTCCTCTTGAACTTTGGAAGGCCGTGTGGCCTCTCTCCACCTCAGTTTCTCCAGCTATTACAAGGAAAGTCTTAAACCAAATTAGATAATGGATATTAGGAGCATTGTGGGGTTTATAACTTTTCTCTCCTTCTAGCTATTCTCAAAGCAAGGAATTCAGACTAGATGGATCTTAAACTCAGTCCCATCTTCTTTACACATGAGTAAATAGAAGCAGATTTTATATCGTTTTAAATAAAACCCATCTGAATTAGGCTCTCTGGCCTGGATTTCCCAGTGTCCCCCCACCTCAGTTTCAATGCTGTAGACTGGAATTCACCGAGGCAGAAACTACATTTATTTTGTTTATAACATATTTATTTTAGGCCTTATTCAGTATACCAAACACATTATTGCTTTTGGACCCAGTATTTCAGTACAGTATTTAGGAAATAAATGTGGCAATGTCATAGCAGGGATTAAAAAAAAAAAAGGAAAGGGGAAAGAAATATAGCTTTATTTATAAGTTGATGTATAGGCACTGTACCGTAATGGAGCCTAAAATCTCAAAAGCGTTGCTTTATATTTGCTTTATAGGACTATAGGAGCCAAATAATGACATTTAAATGATCTATTCCATTAACATTGTATCATTTTGTCAATCTGGAATGCATTTTAATCAAAAGCCCCCTTGAAATGGTCCCTTTGTTGTATTTTCTTTTTGGCTCATTTTATCAACATCTGTTATGTTTATACAATATGAATTAAAACTTCGGAATGCTGTTTGTACTCAGCTACTTTTGTTGAGAATGTAACATCCCAGGATTGGCAATGTTTATGTAAATCAGTGCGGCTGACACAGCCATCATAAACAAATGAGAAAATATAACAAACACATTGTTCATGGAGGAAATGTTTGTTTTTAGAGTTGGCTTCAGTCTTACCAGATTGATGAAGAGTTGCTGATACCGGGGATCTGTAGCGTAGCGATTCAGCAGCATGGTTAGGCGCGACAGATTGTGCAGCTTCTCCACTGTTATCTGGAATAGGCAAAAATCCATTTCTCTTTCCTTCTGCGCTGCATGTTAGAATCCAAGGTTAAAAAGCTTTCCAGTTTGACTCTTAAGAAAAAGTTTTCTAGCAGAGCTACACTGGCAGAGCTTGTCCAAACTTTATAAATTCTTTTGCCAATAAGGCTTAAATTAGCAATTTAAAATAAAACACTCTTTACTTACAAAAATATTTTTTTTCCCTTAGTGTAACTGTATCTCTGTTAAGACAATGTGAGTTATATTGGCTTAGGGGTGAGGTTTTTCATGCTGTGAAAATTCACACACTAAGTGGTAATTACATGATAGCACAGTGCAGAAAAATGCAACAAAACTGGTATCAGCCATCAGCTGAGCTTCAGCCCTCTTCCATAGGAGTACCTATTTGTATCCTGGCACCTCATCCCATACATAATTGCCCTGCTCCTTCTCAACATTGTTTTGCCAGCCGGATTCCCATGTGCAGACCAAGCTTCAATAATATATGATGACTTTCCCATTGTGCTTCTATAAATTGCTCAAAACTGCATTACCGGTCTTGCCTTGGTAACACACGATTTTCTTCTACCACGCTTAATGTTTACTTTTCCTAAAAATCCTTTAGTCATCTATCAAAGGGAAGAATGCTACATGCTTTTCAAGTTTGAAAGCTTTTACAAACACTCATCATTCAGAGAGGTGCTATCCCATACAGAATTAAATATTATAATAATTCTGCTATCCACAGAGAAGTTGAGAGAGAGAAGATTGGAACAGCCTATCTGAGCAAGGAAATTCTCTGCCAGCAGTCTTGCACAACTTCCAGACTCTGAGCGGCATTATAGTTTATGGCAGCTGTCCCTGGAAGGTCTCTGGTCATCCTTTAATTTAAATTGTACCTGACCACTTCTTTATCTCAACCACATATATTACATCACCTCTTCGTTCATGGAGAGCTCATCCTAAATCACCCAATATACATGCTGATTAAACAGGGAAAGAACTGAAAGAAAACAGGTTACCTTCTCATAGGAGAAAGGATGAGAGGAGGAGAAAGACTTATCATTTCTCTCTGGTTCAAAGATGTGCTCATTCTCCAGCAGCACGCACAGCTCTAACCTAAGGTTAGAGAAGAGGACTACATTCATTATAAGGGGCAAATTTTAAAAAGCAAGCACACAATGCTTTAGCATCAGATATATTATGGTACCTCAAAAACAGTGTGCAGTTTTGGGCGCCTCAATATAAGAAGGACATCAAATTATTATAGTGTGTTCAGAGGAGGGTGACCAAGATGGTGAAATGCCTAGTGGTTGTAGCAATAGCTCTGGACTTGTGAAATGTAGGATCACAGGATCATACAGGAATTCAGGTTGGAAGGGACCTCAGGAGGTACGTTCAGCCGCTGTGAGGTAAGTATGGTTATACATACAAACTGGGGGACGAGAGGCTGAAGAGCAATGCCGTGGAAAGAAATCTGGGGGTTTGGGCTGATGGCAAGTTGAATATGAGTCAACAGTGTGCCCTGGCAGCCAAAAGGGCCAACTGTGTCCTGGGGTGCACCAAGCACAGCATAGCTAGCCGGTCGAGGGAGGTGATTGTCCCACTCTGCACTGCACTGGTGCGGCCCCACCTCGAGTACTGTGTGCAGTT
>NW_008796043.1:529259-549240 GCF_000699145.1 Aptenodytes forsteri
GAGCGGCTGAGGTCACTTGGCTTGTTCAGCTTGGAGAAGAGAAGGCTGAGGGGTGACCTCACCGAAGTCTACAACTTCCTCAGGGGGGGCAGCAGAGGGAGGGGTGCTGATCTCCTCTCTCTGGTGACCAGCGAGAGGACACGAGGAAATGGAATGAAGCTGCGTCAAGAGAAGCTCAGGTTGGACATTAGGAAGTTTCTTTACTGAGAGGGTGGTCAGTCACTAGAACAGGCTCCCAGGGAAGCGGTCACAGCACCAAGCCTGCTGGAGTTCAAGGAGCGTCTGGACGATGCTTTTAGTCATATGGCTTAGTTTTAGGTAGTCCTGCGAGGAGCAGGGAGTTGGACTCGATGATCCTTATGGGTCCCTTCCAACTCGAGCTATTCTATGATTCTAGAGAATTAGTGGGCTGACCAGATATTTCACCTTCCTAAACTTCCATCAGCCATAGCAGCATCACACAGGTGTTTTCTGGTTTAGGTTTGGCTAATTAGATTAAAGGACATCACCTATCCTACGTGTTCTTCTTGTCCTGCTTGGCAGGACCAGCTCATGCACAGTCTAGTTTGCACGCAACGAGACAATAACAATAACAAGCAGACACAATTATCTGAATATAAGTAGACACTGTTGTTCCTTCCCACATCCTTCTTAAGTAACATCTACATTAAAACACGAGATCTGCAAAAAATTCATGTCATATTTTAAATCATCAGCGAAACCTTCTCTCACAGTACTGCACTCGAGTTCATTAAGACATTTAATATTCTTGCTGATTTAGTCATGTGAAAATGGATATCTTTATCAATTATATCATTTCAAACCTTTCTTTAGAGTTCTCCCCTTCCACAGTAGTAGTATAAAGTAGTATAAAGCCTTGACAAGCAATATATTTAAAATTATCATTTCTATCTTAGTGTTTCCTTGCTCCATACACACACACACACACTCCATCCACACTATCCACTTCCAGCCTTTTAACATATTTAGATAACAAACACCTTGGGGACCACCACAAAACTTTTTATTTTGCAACATACTTAACATCATGTTAGTCCTGGTCTGTGGTTACAATTGGGAGCTACTACAGTAGTACAAAGATGTGCAACACACTACTAAACGATGTGCTTGAGGGACCCAGAGGAGAGCAGACACACAATCTTCATTAGGGCATCAGAGAAATACAAATGAGGTAGAAAGTGGCTTTTGTGACTGGAAGACCAAGTATAAGCTAAGAATTTTTCAAATAAATATTTCTGTTTCCGAAAATATTGATTTGTTCAAACCAAAACTTGTTATAGGAATTTACTAGTTCTAATGTAATGTCTCCTGGGAAAGATTAGTCTGCTTCAAGGTGGGATTAGCACTGCACAGCAGAGGACTTACACTAAGACAACATGCCTGCCAGTTCCAAAAGCTGGTGGTTAGTGCCCTCCCTAGGGACAGGATATGGAAGAACTAGGTTCAAGCCCTTTCTTCACACTCTTCTTCATAACAAGCGCATTAGTGGCTATGTATGGCATGTCTTAATTTCTCCTGTTGGAGGGGTTCCATGCTGAATAAACAGGGATCTGTACAACCGGGCCCCCCCCGTTCCCACTGGCTGCCCTGACCAGCAGGCTATTTGCCGTTCTATTATTTTCTTTCCAAACAGTCTCCCCTTCGCTATTCTATACTTCTTTGTCCTGCATTTGGTGAAGCTGGATCAAAACTGTAAAGAGTGAAAAAAAAAATTGGTAAGCTTGTTATGAAATACCATTGAGCTCTCACACTTGAAAAGGTAACATTAAACTAGTTTCCAATGTATTACATTAAACTGCAGTTTCACATGTTTTGGGTCTTTTATATAGACTGCCTTTTCTCCAACTTAAAAACAAGATACTTTGGGAGCCTCTACCTCTGCATTTCAGTTCAGATCTGGAACACACATTTGAAGGAAACTATCCTATCACCTCCACCTCCCATGAGCTGGTTAGCATTGTAGAGCAGTCCCCTTTCTCCTGAAACAGTCAGCTGTTTCACTCTGTAAATCCAGTCTTGAAATCTGCATTTTGTTAATACAGACATGGCTTTGGTCTCTCATCTAAGGTTCTTAATGGGATTTATAAATAAGTATGCCTGTGGCTGGGATATAGGTATCATCCTTTTACAGGTGAAGACCTGAGTGTGAATGTTAACTTGTGGAAAAACATCAGTTCTAAAGAAAATCGGTGGCACAGCCAGGAATACTAGGAGTTTGTCACCTGCTCCCATCTTTAAAGCACATCCCATTCACAGGACGAACAAGGAATTCTGTACCCTTCATAACTATTGAAACTTTATTTGTCTCAATTTAATACCTGACTGGCTTTGGTTTTCATAAAATCTCTTTCAGATTACTAAGGAGAGCAGAACACTGCAGCAGAGCTATCTGCTGAGAAAACTCCACTGAGGAAATACTTTGCCCTGGGCTCACATCTCCCCTCCTGGGAAAGTCACTGGCTTGCCCTTAGCCTCTTGCCATGTGCATGCCAGCATATGGACTTGTCGCGTAGACAGTTAATGGACTTGGGTTTGAGGACAGTCATGAGGACACACTAAAAAGAGCAGTATAGGCATGCTGCAACAGCTCTATTCCCCTCAGGCTACATTTGGAGGAGGAAAGGGAGGAAAACACAATAACTCATAATATATTCACTACAGCAGAGGACATGGAGAAGAAATTAATCCAGTCATGCCCTATGAATTACCTTTGGTGCATTACACACTTTGTTCTGCAGGGCTCTCTAAAGGTTCACATTTTATGGTCTTTCACAAACAGGTCTGTAATCATTCTAAGTGAGATATAAATAGAGAGATCTAAATTCTGCTCCGAGATCATCACGTACAGCTCCAAGAAGTCGATCTCAAGGATGATCACTGGGCCAGGCATACTCTCAAGACTTTAATCCTAACATGAATTTATAGACATCAAGTGTGAAAGTTATGATCCACCCTGATCCTTTGCCAGACTCTCTATGCTCAGGTCCAAAACACTGTTCAGGCCTGTCTGTAGTCCAGGCTTCACCATTTTCCACTTGAACATCATGGGCTGGAATTGAAAAACCAGCAACATTCACCATGAGCTGAAAGAGCAGAAACATTTGCTCATCACCAGTGGTTTGTTGGCCGGTTTTGGCAGCTTGCAATTTGCTCGGCACCGCTCTTAACTAAACCCAGCAGGGAGTCACTTAACAGGGCCTTGGGAGGTGTGAGAGAAATTTGGCTAGTCAAAAAAAAAGCACACGCAAACACAATGAAGGAAATCGTTGGAACGTTTCTGATAAGAATCCAAGCCTGTTAAAAACTGCCATATTCAGGAGAAAAATGAACATACATTATTTCACTTGGACTTCCAGAAGTCATGCTTCAGAGGTATAACAACATCACTCTTTGATGTTACATACAACATCCTTCCTATCACATCATCAAGCCTTAGAAAGCAGACCAAACATGTTTCTTGCACTATTTTGTGAGGTTTAACAGGAAGTGCTAGGATTCAGACTTGGACTCTGCAATTGTTCGTTTACTCTTTATTTATTTAAGAAGGAAGAAAACCCTTAAGTAGGGAATCTCATTTCAAAGATACCCTGGCAAGGCATTGCAGTAGTTTCATATGCTCTATCTGTTATAAAGCATGCATCATGAAGATACACCTAATTAAGATAACACATTATTATCCCAATATCCACATGTCAGATTTGGCATGGAAGTCAGGAATGAAAAGTATCTGACAGCTGATTGTGTCACTCTTCTTGTCAAGATGGCCAATTATCTGAGGAAACTACAAATTCTAAATATTGGGGGAGTGACTTAAAAGGAACTGCAGCTCCGAAGTAGCTGCAAATGAACAGAAGGAAGATTAAAAGGTGATGTCACTGGCAAAAGCATTCAGGGCAGCACTGTCCCAAATTAAATGGATAAAATAGCTACACAGTGGGGCCAGGGGAGGAGGCAGGATTAGAGAACCTGAAGCATCATTTTTAGCTTGCTTCAGAAAGCTTTAGGCTTATTTCTCCTGCATTAATCCATCAAAGGTACCTGCATTGCTTTTATTCTTGAGCTGATTATATCTGATGTTTTGGCCAATATCCAACTCAGTGAGGACCAGCGATTAACATATTCTGACCAGAATAAAACAAATGTCCTTTCCATGTATTAAAAATCTACGGTCTCAGGGCTTCTCTCAGACATGTTTAAAACCCAGTGACATCAATTACTAAATTTTGATTTATGTCATTCAGTTTGAAAAAACAATGACAGAAGAACAGTAACAAGTAACAATAAATTGCACACTAAAATAACCAAATATGGCACCCTGAAACTCTTCATGGTCCTTCCTCATCCTAATACCTGGCTGGTGTAAACTATTTGCAATATCAACAAGTCTCTGAAAACTTGCTACACCTTCAACTTTCACAGCAGTTGAAATGAAAGGAGTGCTTAGAGGATTTTGCAGGATTTGATCACTGCTCTGCTCTCAGCAGAAGTTCTAGCATAAGTATGCAACTCTTCCAAAAGCACACAATGAGAGAAACTTTTTACATGGACTGTAAAATGTAAATTCTATTTAATAACAGTTGTTACTTTATGTTCTTGGTAAGATAGCCACTAGTATACTAAATGCATTTTTCCTGACTTCAAATAGCATTGTGCCTTTTTTTAACTGGTAAAAAAGACTGTGCTGCACACGGTGAGCTAGACAGTAGATAAGGACTAGATCATTACATACCGGGAACTGTTTTAAAATCCGCCAAATCCTCGTCTTACACAGCAAAATCTCAGGGTTACAGGGTTGTTTCAGGTTAGGCAGACTAAATCATTACTGTTTACTTAATATTTCGTTCTTCAAACCAAGAAGGAGCTTTGCATGATTTTTTGGCATTTTACCTACAAGATGATAAAAAGGTCATTATCAAGTACTGGACTGAGGTTTTCCAGAGCTAAGATCAAATCCTGTCCATGCCACAGCCTTTCAAAGGATGCTGAATAAATATTTAATCTCTCTACCTCAGTTTTCAGACCTACAAAACAGGGATTTCTTCCACCTCAGAGCTGTGTTTTGAGGTTAATATTCATTAAGTTGCCAGCTGTCTGGTTTTATGGGCACCATCATCAGGGTGAATGAGCAGACAGTAAGTCCGCAGCCTCAACATGAAAATGCAAAGGCAGCTGTTAATAAATGGCAAATGCAAACTTAGTATTTCAAACCTACAAAAGGGCTAGATTTTAAAAAAGGATGAAGACTTAGGATCAGATTTGTATTCCCCTACAAGCTGGCTTGTTACCAGGCAGATTTTCAGTTTCAGAGGAACCTACCACACATTTAAATGACAGGACAAGTATGTGATCAGTCTTTCCATTCACACACCAGTTTTCCCCATGCCTATATTTGATTTCAGCATTTAACAACATTCTGCACTTGCCTAAAAGCCACCCACATGCTGCAGCGAGGCTGCATACGTTTTCAATTTGGCTTTTTGAGTTAGCACACAGCCTCTGCAGCACTCCAGTTTTCCCTCCAAAGGGCTCCATCACAAAGTCCTACAGCACCTGCACAATTATTTGTATGGCCAAACAGGCCTACTAATTTTAAAAGTATCATACAATATCGTTCTTTGGAAGAAAATTTTTGCACTTCGGATATGAAATAAAACCACTGCCACAGACTCTATAAACCTTCCTCCATCTGTGTTTTTCATGAGCTGCAGTGCCTCAGGACCCTGACAATACATGGGAGGATCATAACGTCAAGGGCTTTTGTTGAAAGTGCTGGATTCCATTTATTTTAATAGGCAAGATTACTGTATAGTGTATCATTGAAATTAACTGGATCAGCTTTTCAAAAGCAGGAGTCCGGACAGTAAAAACAAACAATGTGCTGACAGACTCTACCCTCTAACATGAAAACTAAGTAATCACAAAAGCACTTTGATATTGCCGTCAGCTCCCTAGTCTGCACACCTAAAAATAGTTTTCAAGTCCCTAACGTGCTCCCTCTCCCCTTTTTTTCTTCTTTGCTGGCTGAGTTTAGATGCAGCCTTCAAACCACTGCCAACAGTGTTTCTAGCTTTGATCAGACCTGGTAGAATCACCATTGCCCAGAACTTACAGCAAAGCCATGGGGAGGAGGAAGAGGGAAAGCTGTCCATGATCCTCTAGTAAGAAACAAAACCTCATTTTTATCTCCATTTATTGCATGAACTTTGCAGACTTCTGTGTCTGATTGAGTAACTTTGCATTCCTGTGATCTAAACTTAGCAACCTCTCCACAACAGTGCCAGAAGGAAAAGGCTCTCCAAGAAGCTTTCAAATCTATATCAGTTATTTCAAGAGTGTCAGCAGCAAGGCTGTCGCAATATTAAGGTAGATATAGCTAAGCTCAGTAACTAATTTACAATTTAAATGTTTTGGGTCTCAATTCATCTTTAACTTTCCATTTGTCCCTAAGCTGTTGCACCACATTGCTTACTGAAGGCAAGCACTTCTCCTCTTGCTAAGAAAAATAAAGGTATTGCCTTATTAAACAAGTGTGTGTGGACTCTCTGCACATGTGCGCATGCACCCGCCTTGAGAGTATTGTTTCATTAGTCCCAACTGGGAGGGCAGATTAAAGAAAAATACCAGAAACCATACCTACAGCCTGACATATCTATGACATGTTGCAATGCTAGATCTCCTTTCCCACAGCACATATCAATATGCTATGCTCAGTTTTACTGAAGTGCTTGGCAGAAAGCATTCCTGACTCACAACAGTTTCTGTTCACTGGACTGACCAGAGACAAGTCGTACCTAATAAACTGCCATAAAATACACATACACACACCACTTTGGATCAATGATTTCTCTGCTAAAGGATGTTACTGTGTAATACAGCTTTAAGTTTTCAACTTTGTCATATTTTCTAAACTCTGATCTCTTCAATTTACTTTCAGTTATGTGACATTCCCCTTTAGCAGAGTGAAAGCATGCGTTAGCTAAACAATGTGGTTTGGATTTAGTGTTCCCATGCATCATCGTGAAAATGTTTGTCTCAGCAATAATGTCATTATTGTTACTGGGAACAGCTGCTCTACCATGTCTTCTGATTGTGGAAAGCAGAGTATCTCCCTTCCCATACCAGTTTACAAGCAGGGAAATTAAAGCAGGACCATCGAGTAGGAGGTTTATGAGTACACACTGTTCTGTACCTGGCTTCCTCCTACCACGAAGGAAGCAGAAAGTGCAGCACAGCAAGAACAGCAGCAAAATAAATATTGCAAACAGAAATGTAGTTTGGCTCCCTCCACTGGCAGTTCTTCTGACTCCGGACCGGGGACTAATCTGAGGCAGAAATCCTCCTCTCAGGTGCAGCTCTCTGGCCGTTCGGCTCCATTAGACGTGACATCCTTTGAGCGAGAATTAGAGCAGGGAGTTTGCTGCTGATCAAGCGGATGTTTAATATCTCCCCTGAGTTTCTGAAGTGGAAAGATGTAACCCTCAGCGTTCTCGCCAGCGCTCCCAGCCTCACTGAAGTAAGTTTCCACATCCAGCTCTGTGTGAGCGATGGAGTCCCGCTGGCTTTGCCAGGAGTGTCACAGCGGCGATGCTGTGCTCTGCGGGCCCGTGCCGCTTGGCTCAGGCCAGCTGGACATTTTTAAGGAAAGCTCACAAAACTTAAAGCTATTTGTATGATTACACAGAGGAGCAGGCTCTAACTCACCTTGCAGAACAAGATCTTCAGAAGTAATTAGGCTTTATTTTAAGATGGATGAAATCTGCTTTCTGGAATGTTAGATCTTTTGAAGTGTCTTCAGATGGGAAGCCATGCTTTCAGTCACTAGGCATTTCTGAAAGTCCAAGCTTTGGTAACTTTTCAACTACATGAAGAGCACAGCTTTTGAATATATTTCTTTCCTGATTTGGAGCACAAAGTTCTACTTTTTGAAAGGATCTTAAATTCCCAACTTTGTTCCGAAAATGGGAATTAGGCACTCTGAACACTTCACTTCACTTGTATCAAACAACCTTAGTTTGAGTAAGGCAATTACATAGTCCATACACTCCCATATAGCGTATCAAAATGTGTAACAAAACAGTTCAAACAAACATGGTAAACTACAAGGATTTTTGACAACTTTACCTACAATATTTTTATTGACATTTCTTTTTGGCCCAAAAGTAACAATTTCCATCAACCACAAATGCTGAAGTTTCAGTAAACTTGATGGGTGGGAAGAGATGGGGTTTCCTATGTGAAAAAATACACACAAAAATGCAGGCACAATGCCAGAAATGTCACATCCTGTAGAGAAGTAGCAGAAAACCAAGTTTTACCCATTTCTGCTTAGACGGATACATTCTGTACAGTCTGCTTAGAGTCAGAGATATTGTGGTTTCTGCATAATTACTTTCTCCCAATCAAATTAAATCAAGCAAAAAAAAATTTTCCTTCAGCTAAAAGATAGACAAACAAAATGCAGAGTAATGGCCAACAGCTGTGTAGGTAAGAGTGCAAAGGCAAAAACAGAGAATCCAGCCTTCAGCCTTACAACAGGAGAGCTATGTATGGTACAGATCTGAGAGGTTCACACATGAACAAAATGGCTTATTTGTTATGGTAAAATTCCCAAACAGGCTACTCAGTGGTATTCGTCAGCTTGGTAGTTTCTCCAGGAAAATTGCCTCATAGCTGTATTCAAGGCAGAAATTAAGATTGCTGGGCAGCATTCCAGCTTCTGCCTCTCTGCACCACTTCTCCTCAAAGGAAACAGAGGGGACAGATCCTGGCCTAACAAGACACCAGCATCCACCTGCTTTTCTTCAGTGAATACTGGGAGGATTTAACTGGAGTACGGAAACCCTGCTCCTTCATTTTCCTTGGCAAAAGTGAAGTAAAGGGAAGAAAAGCCACCAACACCAGAACAGTCCGTGGGAGGAACATGGTATTCATCAGTCACAAATATGCAGGAAACCTACATATAATAGGGGATAAACAGCATCTCAGAAAATAAGCACCTAGGTAGAGAGCACGTTGTCATCCGTTTTGGTGGAAGAAATCAGAGAGTACATGACTGTCAAAGACGCGTGTGGAGGGAAGTGATCGTGCGTGGGAGGATGCGCGGCATGGCAGCAAAGACGTTGCTGATGACCATGAGGTATCATCACCCTCCGTGTTATATCCCAGCCATGTCCACAGCCAGGGAAAATAAATTCGTTACCTACAGCTTTCCTCCTCAAATCCTCCATGTCTTCTGTTTTTACTGTGGTTTACATTATAAAGTAACCTCTGGCAAAGAAGATGGAGCAGCAAAACACAAGTGATGATGTGTCTAATCTCTTCATCATGTCAAAGAACCACTTCATTGCCCCACAATGGCCCTACACCAGTACATTGTAACATATGTGGAAGTGAAAAAACAACTCTTTTTTCAGTTTTGGTCTCACAGAAATTAGGCAGAAGCATAACTATCTTTTCCCACTGGAGGAGGATCTGGAGCCACAGACTAGAGCAGCCAAGGCAAGAGAGAGCCAGGGGACCTCCCAACAACTCCTCAATATGCATTTACAGCCTCACGCAGTGTCTCTGGCAGAAACTTCCTGGGAAGGAAGGCAGTGGTCCTATCCTCAGGTCTCTCTGAAGAATGAATTCCACCTAGCTAGGAGGGCATGCCATTTAGAGCATGACATTTATAGCTCTCAGCAGACTCTGGGATAACACATTCATGACAGCCCAGCTCCCTTCCTGCAGTCACTGGGGGGAGACGGGGGAGGCATTTCAGCTGCAGTGCAAAAGAATAGCTTGTTTTATTCTGATGTGCAAGTATCATCATTACTGTGGGAGAAATGAAGGGGGGAGGCCAGTCCCTCAACCCTCTGCGTTGCACACAATAAGTCGATCATCCCCATCAATGCCGTGCATCAAATTCACCAGTCACACGTTCCTCAAACTGAATTCTGCGAGGGTTTCCCAGGCATGCACAGAGCTCTGCCTATGGCAAAGTGTCAAAAGTATTACTCTAAGGAGATCTTTGTTTTGGAAACTTGCTTCTCAGCTACAGTTTGCTTCCTCTTTAACAATTTTAAAGCCAAGGAGTTTTCTTTAGTAGTTGCTTTTGGTTTTAGTCTCTACTGCTTACTCAACTGTGGAAGATAACAGCTTCAGATCTAGGTCACCCATGTAAAAACGTGTTTGTTGATCTCATCTTGATCCCCAGTGGGTAACCATCCAGATCACAAAGAGTAGGAGAAAAATCTGGCCCCACTAAGCAGATCTGGAAAATTTTGGGGGTTTGGTTTGGGTTTTTTTTTTTTAATAAAATTTGAATATCTGGGTGTTTGCTACAGGCCAGCACTGTGGTGCATTTGTAGGCCCATGCAAGTTGCAGCCAACATTGCTCGGTCACAGTCCTTGCTTTTGTAAGAACTGACATTGACCTTTTCTCTTCAAAGGTTCAGAATCATTCGTAGGTATTACAAAACATAACAACACTTTGTCCTTGTACAGCAACTCTCATCACTACAGTTTCCAAGTGTGGGCAGGTACTGAATAACTTTTACATTTGGTCCAAATTTACAGTGTTTCATCCATGCTTATTTCATGAGAAGAAACGGTACAGAAAAAGACAGAAATGGGAAAGAGTATTAAAAAACTACGAGCTGCCACTGCCTTCATGCAAGCTTAGCAGATTGTTTGCTTCTTTCCCTTCATTAGCTTGTTGCCCCTTTCTTTTTAACCTAATAACAACATTTTTGTACTAGGAAAAAAAACACATTTAAGAGCCAATAATAATGCCCAAGGCAACACTCAAGAAAAACATCATGGCAATTATTTTTTGCATCTTTCCCAAGCCACCTTTTTTAAAATATGCCAGGCAAGCCACATTTCCTCCACTTTAACATTACTGATGTACAAGATGGAAAAAATAACTTATCATTTTTCTGCCTGTGGTCATGTCACCTCCACGTGGGATTGCATTGGGTTGAACAGCACCCTTCTCCTTTAAGGAGTTCACAGCATTTCTCATCTTGGTCTTAACAGTTACGTGCTGCAAGAGCTGTAATTTTATGAGTAAGATGGAAAACCCGAATCCTAACTGCTTATGGTTATGAATACACTAATTCCATGACACATCACATTTTTGGAGGCTTGTTTCAGAGGATGGGTACAGAGCATTCCTTTCCTGATGTTGGTGAGAACAGCAGAACAGCAAAGTCACCCGTGATCCCCGCTGGGGACAAGGCACCCAGAACTCATCACGCAAGTACTCAGGCAGCTGGGCACACACTGGGGCAAGAAGGGGTGTCGTCAGAACACCCCAGAACGCAATGCTTGCTTCCAGACGTCTCTGTATGGGTTTCACTGGAGTGAGCAACCAACTAGCCAAAAAAGCCATTTGTTGCTTCTTTGTCAACCATTTAAAACATTATCTTGGTTTTACTCAAAACAGTCTAACAACAGCTCATTTATGCTGAAAGTGACAGGGAAACAAATTTTTCATTCATCCCTTTTAAAAGGCTCTAACAGAAGGTATCATAAAAGAGCTCTGGGGATTAAGCAAACCACAAGCCTACCAGAACTGTCAGGTAGCATCAGCTTTTCTCTAAAGACGCCTCTCTTTGGGATGTGCTCGTGATCAGCCTTCTGTCCCCCCTTTTTGCTTGCGCCAACACCATTTTGCTCTGCATTACAAAGCACAACGGTATTTGCATAAATTCAGCATACTCCTCAGCAGCCTGGGACGCTCACTGCAAGGTGATCTGGTGAATTAATAAGGAAATGATGAGACTATAAATTGAATTTAAAAGGAACTTTGGCTGTATCAGTTAGTGTGCTTTCTAGTTTTATTGCCGTGGACAGCTGAGAACTAAAAAAGCACACTAGTTCCTGCTATATAATACCTTCAGATTGGTACGCACTGCAGACTATCACTTAGAAATGTAGGGTTTAGTGCCTTAGCACATTTCTTATTAATAATGTTTATGACAGCATCACCATCAGGGAACAAGTGTACATATCACATACAAGTATATGATACTGCACTTATTGATGTTGTTACTCCTGCAGGCCACTGCGACCCAAACGATTTCCACTGTACAATTCTTATTCCAAGCAGATATTTCTCTTCCTAAAAGGTTCATACAAACTGTTTCACTTGTCAATGAAGCAAGTTCACAATTTTTATTCAATATTCACTCCCTTCTTCATGCTCCAAAAGGGCAGCTGACCCCATTACTATGAGGTAAGTTCGTGTGATCCAGCTGCCAGCGGTTCATCCTTGAAAATTTGTTATAAAGCAGGCAAGCAGACAAGTCCTAACCAAATTTACACTGATGATGCACGGATAACATTTTTCCCCACCCAGATTAACAGAAGAAAATACTTTTATCCTTGTTTGCTCACAGATAGCTCCCAAATGCCACGCAGTTAAGGCGTTAAACCAGAAGTGGATTAAAAAAAAATCCTCTACAAGAAAAGATGTAGAATACTAGGTCATTCAGGACAAAAGACACCATGCAAATTATGAAAGATTATGATATTACAATACAAAACTGGCCTTGTGTTTGTATTCCTGTTATTGGAAGCATAATTCATAGGGCTTTGCTGTGTGAACTCCTGTGCAGTAGGAGTTGCATATGCGTCTTCTCCTTTCCTCTAGGATACTCAAGGTGGAAATTAAGTCACTGCCTCTCCCACTCGTGACCCACCACTCAAAGGACAGTCTTAAGATACCTTTCTGAAAAGATGAATTCACTCTTGTAGTCGTATGAAATACAGTACCATAAATACTTCATTTATCAGGAGATTTTATATGCCTTTTGAGAGTCCCCCATATGGCAAGGATTCCTTTAGTCTAATTCTTGTTTACCCTAGCACGTTACTTCCAGTGACTTTGTTGCTTATCTCGTCTGTGATATGATTTATGTTAACTCATTTCCTGTAAAAGTATACACTAATAAAATGAAAAAATTGTGAAGAAAGAGCGGCCCAGCTTTGAATTGGCATAGGACATTTCATGAGTAACTAGATTCAAATCCTTTTAAATTACTGTTTCAGTGAACCTTTAAGGCTCTGAAGGGCAATTTTCCTTTTTTTCACAGTTCCCGTAAGATCATTTCATTGGTGCTGTTTCAAGAAATCCCTGATGCAATAGATAACCTTGTACTAGAAAGGACCTAGGTCGTTTCTTTAAAGGACACCTGCCGTCCATGCTAAAGAAAGTAGGAACAAGTTTCATATCCATCCCAAATAATCTTCACAAACAGATGCTTAAAGAAAAAAAATCTGATAAATGGCCAGAAACATCACATGACACCAATTTGACAGCATTTTTACCTTTTAATAGTTCCCTGGAACACCTCTGCATGGTCTGGCTTGGGCCTGCAAACCACTGGGAATCCGCCATGGCTTGTACTTGCAAGAAGCCGAGCCAAGGAGGCAATGTTTTCCTTCAGGTGAAGGACTCTGACGCCAGGCTCCATGACGTCCCCAGCAGAGAACAATTCCAGATTCAACCTGAAAGACACAAAGCAGACAGCCAAAGGATTATTTAGTAAGCAGGAAATGAGGCGTACTGTACCACGTTAGTGTTTGATGAGTTTATAATGTGTTAGTAAATTACTTCAAGATGGAAATCAATCTGCTTTATTTGCAAATTTAAAAAAGTAATTGCCCAATAAAACTGCTTATCAAGCTTTGCCTTTCTTTATGTGAGATACATGATAAATTCAACCATATGCATGACGTGGTCATCCTAGACAGGATATTGTAAGACTCATTCATCAATTTCCATGACTTTTCACATTAAAAAAAATATTTTTAATCTGAGCTGAAATCCTCTGGAATTCTGGCTGATATCAAATAGTTTAAAGTTAAGCACTTTGGAGAAATTCAGGCTTACTCTTATCATTGCAATATTTTTTTTGCAACGGTAGCACCTAGAAAGATAACCCCTTCAAAGATAGCTTACAAATCATATACAGATTTTCCAGTATTTTCTAACACTTTTCAGGTTCTAGGCAAAGTTTCAGGAAATATGAACATACAAAATTGAAAACGTGTACCCACTATTTCCAACAGTAGGATGAAACAAAAAGATACTTTCTGCAAAATTCAGGAGTAATTTCTATGGAATTACAGTAGGCCAGATTCTTACAACTGAAGTCAATGAACTGCTCCAGTTTTAAGCTTGTTTTATATTTTCTATTTTCAAAAAAATACATTCATTATTCTGACTATCATCTGGACACACCGTAAGCCAGAATCTCCTGTTCAGACACAGGCTGACACAAACCACAGACAGAGACAACTGGAGCATAAATTTGCCCACATCCTGTTTTACCAATGTACCTTTCATCCCTGTGGTAAAAGCAACTCTTTCCATATGCTGTTAATTATTATCCTCCCTCCTGAAAGAAACAAGGTTATTTTTTCAAGCCAGTTACTCTGATGGTTTGTGATGTGACCACCTGCCTAAGAGTAACTGAACTGAGAAGACAATGCACTTCATACATGGCACCTACACGGCACCTACACAGCTGTGAACAAGTTTCTTCTTCTTCTAAACTGGGATGGATTTAAATGAATCCTGAAAAAGAACAGTCTTATATGCGTTGAATCAAGTCATACCCATCCCCAGTTATATGAAACAGACTGCAGGCAATGAAAATTTGGAACACCATCTTATTACAGATCCACATTTCAAGGGACCAGAACACCAACTTATGGAAAACTCAACCTCTCTGAACCACATTTTGCTTCTGAGTTGAAATGAGCAGTAGTTTACCCTGCAAATCAAAATGGCTGAGTACAGAATTTAGTATCAACTGATGAAAACAAAACCTAAAAATCCCAAAGAGATGGATTTTTTCATTCTTCATCTCACTGAGTGCTATCAGTTGATGCAGTACAAGTGATGGAATTCAGTGGAAACCATAGATGCTGCTCAGGATGAGTTGCTGTCAGAATTGTGCTGCTGTGGCTGTTTGTTGCATAAAACACTCCACCAGAGGAATTTTATTTTTCCTAAATGAGTAGATTCCTGTTCATCCTCTGCCTCTTTTCCATCTCCGTAGGCCAGATAAAAATATGTATTTGCCTGTCTTAAGCTTTGTCTAGAAATACTATACACTGTATTATTATTATTAAAAGTACTGTACCTAGCACAGTGGACACTGTGAAAACACGATTAATGATAATAGCTAATTCCTGAATTACATGAAATATATGTACAAACTCCAATGATTTTTAAATAAGAGCAATGTGAATGCTGTTACATTCCAGCAGGTTCTAGAGTGTATTTCTTAGCAGCGTGTGGGTTTTCCATCTTCACAACTTCACAGTTTTGCTCTATTGCATGGAAAGCAAATGTTCCACATTATTACAGAAGTCCATGAAAGATCCTTAGGTTTTGTCAAATCAGTCATTTGTATAAAAGCGAGGGATAGCTCGTTATACGGTTCTGTGTTCTTGGCTTTGTCTGGGATTATAAAGTGTCTGTATTGTCTCCATCAACTATACACCTTGAATTACCAGCAGTCAGCTTTTTCAGATGTAAGAACACACTAAGGACTGGCGCTGATTCACTGCTCATTGTCAGTGACATTTCTTTCAATGAGTCTTCTGTCTGTTGCTGTAAAGAATAACCTTGCTTTGGGTTGTGGAGGAGACAAGCAGGCAAAAGAGTTGTTTTATGAAAGACTGTTGCAAGGCCAAGGCATCTTTAAATAGAATTGGCTAAAGAAAGCCTTTACCAATATATTGCTTCTCAGAAAAACACCAAGCCAAACTGGAGTTGTATCTACAGGATCATAAGAATCAAGGATTGTTCAAGTCAGAAGGGACCTCAGCAGTTCTCTAGTCCAACCTCCTGCTGAAGGTAGACTCAGCCATGAGCTCAAATCATGTGCTTGGGCCTTTCTCTAGTTGGGTCTTAAAAACCTCCAAGGATGGAGGCGTGCAACCACCCTGGGCAGCCTGTACCACTACCCCACTGTCCTCATGGTGAAAAGGTGTTTCCTCATATCCAGTATGAACATCTCTTGTTTCAACTTGTGCCTCTTGTTTTTTGTCCACCATGCACCATTGTGAAGACCATGGCTCCATCTTCTCAATGATCTCCAATAGTTAAGGGAGGAGGGGGGGCACACTGGTAGGTGCCTCCAAAGCCTCCTCATCTCCAGGCTGAGCAAGCCCCAGTCCTGCAGCCTCACAGCGCAAGTGGTCCAGCCCTGACCATCCCACGTTGGCAACATCTGCAATTCTATTGAAAGTATACTCTGTTGTCTCCTCCATGTCATTTATGAAAATGTTAAACAGGCCAGGTCCAGGGATAGACCTTGGAGTGCTCCACTTGTTAGGCCTCCAGGCAGTGTATGATCCATTAACCACCACCCTCTAAGGCCAACCACCCAACCAGTTAGTTTACCATCCAGTTCAGCCTCTAAACTGTAACATCTTATCTTGGGTACAAGAACATGATGCAAGACCGTGTCAAAAGCCTTGCTAAAGTCAAGGTAAATGACATCCACTGCTCTCCCCTCATCCACAAACCCACTCATTTCTGCATAGAAGGCAATCAGGTCAGTCAGGCATGGTTTACCTTTGGTCAATCCATGCTGACTGTTCCTGATAACCACCTTCTCCTTCACGTGCCCAGAAATCTGTTCCAAGAGGACTCCATGATTTTCCCAGTGACTGAAGTGAGGCTGACTGACCTGTAGTTTTCCAGGCTGAACTTTTGGTCTTTTTTGAACACAGGCACAATACTTGCCATTCTGCCATCATGGAGATCTCCCCCAATCTCCACTACCTTTCAAAGATGAAAGACAGCAGCCTCGCAAAGACATGGGCCAGCCTTCTCAGCATCCTTAGATGCAGCCTATCTGGTCTCATAGACTTCTATGACTCAAGTTTTCACACGTAATCCCTCACTCAGTCCTTAGCTACTGCTGGTAGTTCTCCTTGAATCCTTACACTAAATTCAGATACCTAGGAGTCCTTGTTGGTAGACAGTGAAGCAAACAAGGCATTGAGTGTCTCACCTATGGCTGCTGTCACTAAATCATGTGTCCTCCTCCATCTGCTTCCAGAGCACTAAACCTATTCTGCAGTTGCAGACCTGAAAGTGGAGAAGGAACCGTTTTCTTACTGCCAGGAGTCACAGGTCTCCAGCCTTCCCCATCATGGTAGTCTCCATTTGCCACCCACAACCTACCATGGTCTCCTGGCACCCCTCCTTCTGTGTAGCTGGGGGTTCAGGCTGTTGTTAAATGGGTGCTTAACACACCTTTACCAGGATCAGCCTCCCCAGCAACAGCCAAGATCCAAAGATGGCAAAGAAAACTCGCAGAAGAGCCAAAAGGAGAGTACAAACAGTGAACAGGAGCCTAAAAACCATCCCAGGCACCTACATGCACACTAGCCCACCAACGGCCATGCCAACTGCCCAGGCCGTGCTCACAGCCCTCCAGGTAGTAGCGCTGCCCGCGGGCCAGTTAGACAACAAATGTACACTGTGCTCAGGCATCAGCCCCTGCAGACAGGGTCCCCACCGTTGGTGGGTCCCTTCTTAACAACTACGACCCTGCTCAAACGCCTCCCAAGGACGCTTTGCTTAGCTGGTGACTGCCACCGCTGCTGCACGCTTGTATTTATGCAACAAAGCCCTCAGTTTCACAATGCAATTTCAAGCAAGGACATTTCAGTTACCATTTTGAAAATGTCTTTTTGTATGGAATAACAAGAGGTACTTACATTTGGATTTTATCAAGTAGATCTTTCTTACATGATTAGATTTACCTCAAGGAGAGAGACAGAGCTGTAGCCACACTACTAAAATAGATCTAGTGTAAATTTTTCTTTTATAGGACATGTGAGAACATTTTCTCCCAAAATGTAATACACTATAGTAGTGTAACGTCTTAAAGTATTAAGGCTATTTCACCAAAGTTATGATATCCAGGTTTCAGGTTCCTTTCAAGAGCACATCCATGGGACTGGATATAACATGGAACGAAGACAATCTTTCTTGTGATCTAAATAAGACAGTCATTTGGTAAGAAGCCAATATCCCTGAATGGTAAACTGTCTTGAAACGATTCATGGAAATGTAGTTCGAGCCCTGTTGCCATTAAATCCAATGGAAGTTTTCCCACTGAAATAAATTGTTAAGGATCTAACCATAACAGATCTAATCATAACATGGAGCTTTCCTTAGACAACACGCACTACAAGAGAACTTTTCTTCAAATAGGATTTACTCTATATTTTATGCACGTTTCAAATGATTAAAAGGACTTAAAGGCAGGCGGGAGAGAAGCATAATTCTAACTCAAACACACTCCAAGGACCAAGGTGCATGAGAACACAGGCAGCGCTGCTTGCTTGGATTTATTCACAGATTTGCCCTCGTCTTTTTTAGCTGTCGCTCCCGTCCTCCTCTTTCTGCACTGAGAATGTTTACCCATTGACTCGCCACAGGCCGTGCTGCTCAGGACAGCCCTAGGTTCTATTTGGGCTTCTTGTAAACCATTGTTTTATTGCCCTGACTGGCCACCGCATCTTGTATAAATAGTTCTCAGGAGGTTGTTTTGGGGTTTGCTTAATGCTTGTAGTGGTTTTTAGGCTGAGCATAGTCAGGACTCCGAAAAATTGAGAGGGCAGGCTGGTTAGCTTAGGGGAACATCATCAGGTTGGAGGTCATTAAAATTACTTACCTGTGTTATAAACATCGGCAAGTATTAGAGCTATTCAGTTCTAGTTTCTACTACTCATGCATTTTCTGAGACTAGGGCATTCTTTTTTTTTTAAATACACTTCATTTGGCCAGAAAATCTGAACAAATTTACTTCATAATTTTCATTCTAGTACAGAACCAGCCACACTGCTATGAAGGCCTGTAGCTGCTACTACATTATAAATACAGTTATTTATATTAGCTTTCTTTCACTCTATCATCTTTAAAGAAACCCCATTGTGAATAAACTCACAACATTGCAGAAAGTTGCTTACATTTAAATACAATTTTTTTTTCTTAAAAACTTATAAAAAAAGATTTCTACATAATTGTCACAGGCCCACCAATTTTCTTTTCAACAAGACATTTGGTAAAAGCGAACTATGAAAAAGCTTATCCAAAATTTACATGCCAATATTGATTTCACTATATAACAGAATAGTATATATGTACTACATAAATGTTAATCATGTGCAGATGACAATTCACTAGTTTTGCAAGTGAATTCTGTGAAAAAAATGGTTCTTTAAGTATGTTCACAGAATACCACTGTGATCACTAAAGGGAAACAAAGAGCTCTACAAAACCTCCTTACACTGGAAAAGGACACCACTTAAATTAAACTAATTTTAAAATTGATTTGCTCCACTCAGTGCTAACCCCTGAAATAGACATATTTAAACTGATTTAAAGTTAAATTAAATGAATAAAATCACTGTATGCATTGATGTAAGTGCATGCAAGCTAGTGATGTGCTTTTGTTTCATTAGATCTATTTAAAATCAGTTTTCAGTGGAACTTTGCACAGCAGATAAGGCCTACAACTCCTTGCTTTCCCTGTTTTAGTTGAACACTAAACTGAGTGAGAAATTCTTCTAGGACTGTCCAGTGGGTGAGGAATTGGTCGGATGGTCGCATCCAGAGGGTAGTGGTCAACGGCTCAATGTCCAGATGGAGACTGGTGACGAGTGGCCTCCCGCAGGGGTCCGTATTGGGACCAGTACTGTTTAATGTCTTCATCAATGACATAGACAGTGGGATCGAGTGCACCCTCAGCAAGTTTGCAGATGACACCAAGCTGAGCGGTGCGGTCGACAGGCCAGAGGGACGGGATGCCATCCAGAGGGACCTGGACAAGCTCGAGAAGTGGGCCAATGTGAACCTCATGAGGTTTAACAAGGCCAAGTGCAAGGTCCCACACCTGGGTCAGGGCAGCCCCCAGCAGCAAAACAGTACTGGGGATGG
>NW_008796043.1:549811-588357 GCF_000699145.1 Aptenodytes forsteri
GGCACAGGTTGCCCAGAGAGGTGGTGGATGCCCCATCCCAGGAAACATTCAAGGTCGGGTTGGACGGGGCTCTGAGCAAGCTGATCTAGTTGAAGATGTCCCTGCCCACAGCAGGGGGTTTGGACTAGATGACCTTTAGAGGTCCCTTCCAACCCAAACTATTCTATGAGTCTATGATTCTAAATCAGGAGCCAAAAGTTTGGCAGAGTTCAGTCTCCATTCAGTGTATCTACAAATATATTCATTTACTGTAAGATGACAAGCTTCCCAGCATCCCCTGGCCCTGGCTCCCTCAATATCCTTAAATGAGGTGACATTTAGCTATTCAGTCTAAAGACCTTTTGATAGTACAGCACTTACTGTGAAATGTGGTGTTTGGGTTAGCTGGATGTCTCTGTCACTTATTTCCCAGAGAGGATTTGAAAGTTATATATGTTTAGCAACTACTGTATGCTAAAGACAAATGGGTTTCCACAAGGTCTCATAATCTGCTGGGAAACTGTCTCTCTCTAATGCTTGAAAAATTGCAGAACAAAAAAGAAACAAAGGAAACAGATAAGAAAGCCTTTGTGTTTTGGAAAAGAGATGGATTGGGGAGGGGGGAGCGGAGAATGTTGAATGTTTGGGGGGGGGTTGCCAAGAGTTTGCTTTTCTGTTCCTTTATCCCTCATGAAGTTTTTCCCACCAGCACTATCAGTATAAAATACTACTAAGTTAGAAAAATAGAAGTCCCTACCCACTTTGCATAGATGTAGCTGTTTATACAAGGGCATTTAGCTTTAAAAAATGAATTAGGTTGTGCATGAGACCTTGGGATAAGCAGGTAAAGGATTGTGCGAGTGGATCCACATGCTGGAATTACTCAAACAGCTTAAAAACTACAGCCTCAGCGCACCACATGTGAAACTGTAGGTAAAAACATAAAGTTCATAGTTCTTGACTCAGTTTTCACAGTGCAAGTCCAAAAATAAATTTACAAATTGTAACTAGCAGCCTACTTTAGCCATGTCAGTATTAAGGGGAGTACAGGCATCTAAATATTCAGAGCTATTGACAGTGCCTGCTTACTACTTCAACCCAAACCTGAAGGCATCTAAACTCACTTGGTGTTTCTATTCAGAACTGTGCATTTCCCCACATGATTAGTAGCATGTGTGGAAATGTCTCAGTCCAAACAAGCAGCTGTCTGGCACACACCTGCTCTCAGCCCTTACACGTATATCAACAGCGCTGCAAGTCCAACACAAGGCACTGCACCATGGCCATTGAAGACTGGCATCCAACAGACATGACCTGTAGGAGACTACATTTGGTGGAAATGTGAGAGATCCGAAATGGGTTCTCACCTCAGCTGTGAGGGATCCGAACCCTCACCTGGGATCTCCAAGACATGGGGGATGCTGCAGCACCCAGGCTCGCAGGGGGCCGGGAGCAAACACGCTCCCACTGAGGCTGCTCAGCTGAATGGTCAAGAAAGGAGGACCCCTGCAAGCAACACCTAGCCGGCTCTAGAGAGTACACATATGAATGTGTATAAATGTACACAGAGAGTAAGATCTAAAGATGGATTAGGTATCTTGATGTCTAATGGGTTAACCCTAGTGTACATACTACTTATTATTACTGTATTCAGAATGGGAATGATTCAGCTATCCTTGTATTTTCCAAGTTATTATCTGAGCCTGTAGGAATCTTTTAAAAAAGAAAAAGAAAAAGAAAAAGAAAGTGTTAAGCTTATGTTGTTAAATCCATCTGCCCTGCCCTTCCAACCAGAGGCAAAGAAAGTCATTTTTCAAAATGACACCAGTAGAAGCTATTTAAATTCAAAGAAATGTTTCAAACAAACTTCCATAGGAGTAAAGTGAGAGAAGCAAGTAGATTGAGCACAAAAAATAAATACCTCATGGTCTTGCTTATACCAAACAAACAGGGAAATGCATGTTTTCTGGATAGATCTTCGCAGAGCAATTTCCAAGGGAAATCTGCAAAATACTAAGCTGGCTCTTGCAGTTTGAATGCAATGACATGATGAGTTTCTTGCAAATGTGTGCCAAAAAAACTAATCCAAACTGGAAAGAAGAGAGGAAAGCTCCTATGAGACAGTTTTTATAAAAGCTTCATTCAGGGACTCCGCCCTCATGTACTGTACCAGCCACCTTAGCTTTTCCACTCTGCCTGGTCCAAGAAAGCACCGACTAGTATATTAAAAATGCTGGCTTTAAAATGTTTGGGAATGGACAGGGACAGCAATGTATGTTTTAATAATCAGACACAGATTATCAGATGACCTTTTAGTCAAAATGAGGTACAGAGATTTAGGTCTAACAGACTACAAAATGAGTAAACTAAAGGAATACGGATGGGAAAAAATATGAAAAATATTTCAAATTGCTCAGTCCCTCCAAGAATCAGGCACTTTCTAATGGAAAAGTGTAGTCAGGTTATTAAAACATAATGCTAGGTATCTGGAGATACTGTTCCCAGTCCAGTAAATAGAAGTTTTTGACACTTATAACCAGGATTTCAAGCAAAAGCACTTCTCCTTCCAGCTGTACAATCAACTTCCTTGGGAAAGGCATTTAACCCCTCAAACTTCAGCATTCCTATTTCTAAAACAAATCTAGCCCACTTCTTACACCACAAGCACATTGGGAACCATAATTAATTTTTCATAAAAATAGTATAAGGTACCACTTTCCACATATATTCATCATTTTAAAAAAATATTTCTTTAACTAACCCCCCTGTTCTCTAAGTACCATTCATGTGTAGCACATGTTTTTTCATCGGTTATGACTTATGGCAAGGACCCACCACTACAAGCTGAGAATATGTGTGTACTTACATCCCAGTTAAAAATAAGACCATGAATGCTGGTATTACTTATCTGCTCTTCCAGAAAATGAGTGGTGATCTCTCTGCACCTGACAGTGTATTTATAATGAAACACGGTCAATATATGCACCCGAAATTCTGGGAACGGATTTTGTGTCTGACTTGTTTTCTCTCTCTCTCCTTCCTTATCCCCAACACCAGGACTCAGTTTCCTCAG
Organism: Aptenodytes forsteri; assembly: GCF_000699145.1. Taxonomy (NCBI): domain Eukaryota; kingdom Metazoa; phylum Chordata; class Aves; order Sphenisciformes; family Spheniscidae; genus Aptenodytes; species Aptenodytes forsteri. Next base: position 552,864 of record NW_008796043.1, read on the forward strand.
GCTTTTTCTGTTTGCTGCCGCTTTCATCTCTCACTCACCTACTGTCACAACCCCACGTATTGAATGGCAGCAGCTAATAAAACTATGCTCATGGTTTTATGGTTTTTCATAAAACTACTCCATTCTGTGCCCTTTTTTTGCCTTACTTCTGCTGTGGCTCTGTGTACACTCAGTGTACTGAAGAACAAGCCTCCCTTGTGATTGTGTGAAATAACATTTAACAGCTTTGCAAAACTGATTTTATTTCTAAAAAGGGCATTTCATTTCTCAAACATGCTGAAATTCATTAAAGTATTTTGTGCCATCTGTTTCCTCTTTGTAAATAAATAACTCTTTCCATCATGGCAACCACTATGACAAGCTACTAATATTTATGAGGATGTAGCAACTCTCACAGGAACAGAAAAAGTGACATATATGTGAACAGCAAAGAGAATCCATTTCAGCTTAAGGTGAACTTGGAAGCAGTCCCCAGCACCAGCATGAAGATGATATCCTTACATGTAACCCGGGAACACTGAGTATAACTCTTACATAAATCGATGTCTGTATTCCCATACCCAGCAAAGACCCCCAGGGGATTTCAGCCTGCTTCGAGTCAGACCCACCATTTCTTGAATGAGTTCAAACAGTTGTTCAATGACACCCTCATCAGATCGGCCGCTCTGCCGGCACAGCTGGCTTTCCGGTGAGGTTGGCCGCCTTTAAGTGGAAACTGTCAGTATCTGCCAAATGGTGGCCAGACACCAGAGCAGACTTAACCAATTAGTAGAATACCCCATCCGATGGCTGGATGCGATCTCTGTGTGTGTGTGTATGTGCACGCTCCACCTGAGTGCTACCAAATCTGAAGGCTGCGGTGGTACCAGTACAGGCAGCCTGCCCTCCCAGGTGAGCCAAAAGGGAGTCAGTCTCCTCCTCGCTGGGCCAGCAGAAGCCATTTCAAGTTTCCCACAGCTGAAAGTCGCTGTGTGCGTGCTTTATGCAAGGGCCTGTAGGAGCCAGAGCGGCTCGCTCGCTGCCCACCAGTGAGCTGTGAAACACAGGTGATTAGTTCCAGATGCTGCTTCAGTGCCTTTCCTTCTGCGGAAAGTGTGCAGAAGTCACTTCTTTCGGTTTCACGGGACTCCCCCAAAATGGAAAACACACCAAAAGTCAGTGCGGATTTGTTATCCCTCCTTCAACATCAGGCAGGCTGCAGCGGCAACTAAGACGTCTGTGGAAAGACTTCTCCATGAGCCGAAGGGATCTGTGTTACACTCGCTATGGACCTTACAGCTGATTCACGATAGACCTTACAGCAAGAACCAGAACCTCTTATTAAGTTCCCGTCTGTTGTCACAGCATGCCCAATACTTGCAGCAGGTTTGCCAACCCCATGACAGTCCCATTCACACTCTAACAGGGACCTTGCTTTGGACAGGTAAGAGAAGTGCCTTGTGACAGAAACCAGAGGAACAGGATAGCTGCTTCAAAACTCACTATATTTGACCTGCCTGTTCACGCCTCCAAACTTTCTCCCTAAGGTTTTGACCAACTGCACCAAACCAGTCTTTCAAACTTCTTATAAGTTTGTTTCTCTTAAAAATCTCGCTACAGGAAAGCCATTTTTCTCACCGCTTCTGAATTATAATAAAAGCAGATCAGGTAACTGCATCTATCTGATAATTTACAGTACAACATTCACTTGTAAATTCAAAACTTTTTCTTCTTAGCACACTGTGATCACAATCAGTATATAATCTTGGTAGAACTTGCCATTTACATTTTGCATAATCAGGGCCAGGGGGGAATCCAGCTTTAATTGTTCATGAAAAAAATGGGGCGATAGAGAAGCTGAGCCTGCAGTTTTCAGACATATCAGAAAATATAATTTCTTAGAGCCTGAAAGCATTCCAGTGTAAAACATTTTGGGCTCACGGAAAGGTAATTGTGCAAATATACAGGCCCTGTGTAAACATTAAAGTATTTACAAGGTCCTCCAAGGATTTCAATCAGACAGATTGTTGGCTCGTCTTCACTATCCTTGTCATTATATTTTTCTGTATTCATGCCTCCATTGTATATACTTGGTTATGAGGACTGCAGTAACTACCAATACACTTCCAAGTGCAGTAGGTCAGCAGTGAGCTATTACTCAGCCTCCAGCCCTTTCCATCAAAGGAAGGTGCTGCTGACCGGGTCTCCGCGAGCCCTCCTCTCAGCCAGCTCCACGCTTGCTCCTCATCCACTGCTCTGCGTAAGCCTGCTGCTCCTAACCTTGAGGGCACGGCACCAGCTCCAGCTCTCATCCTGGACATTTTAGGAAAGGGAACGGCTAAGGGTGGGAAAAGTTTATTTTAGGTTGGAGGAAGGGTTATATCTGCTGGTATTTACTGTAGCATGGGAAGAGTAATTTGGTTTATTTGTTCAGACTCTGCTCTAGAAATAAACAGTAATGCAACCAGAATCTTGGGCATCTTTATATGGTTTTACCAATCTAAATAAATGAAGTCATTTTGATTCATGTAGTAACTTTAGGTAGTAGCTTCATTAAATAGTCAAAATTAGAGCAGGTCGAAAATCATCTTATAGAGTTCACAAGAAATTTTGCCTTTACGTAAGGCCTTTCATTTAAGAACTTGACAATACTTGGCAAAGACAACAGATGCTGAAAGCCACACAAGGTATATAGGCACTATTTCCCTTCTGAATCCCTGAAGATTAAGGCTGAAAAGGCCCATTAGGTCATTTCTGTAGATCACTCATTGTCACTGGGTCTTATTTTTCCCCAAAATCCTATAAAGAGAGATAATCAGATCTCCTGAAAAATACAAAGCTAAGTAGCCTTGTCTATCACCACCTGTTAAAGAGCAAAAAATGCATCAATAACGTAAGTATTGGGGTTAATATACAGCAGTAACTGCCCAGCTGGAAGCGCACTTTCCATTCATGTTCAGATTAAGACAACCTTCTTCACACAGATTCATGTGCACCAAGTATTCACCTTTTTTTTTTTTTAGGAGCAGTTCTGGATAATTTGGAGCCAAGCATAGTCTGAAGGCTCGAGCACAGTGAAGCAAGCTACGTATCAGCCTCTTGCCAAGTTAAAAGGATTGCAAAGTGAGACAGGCTGGACTTTCCCACAGAGATCTGTGGGAGCTGGTGCAGAGGCAGGAGGGAGCAATAAGTCCTTTCACCCATCCCACATGGGCACCACCAACCCCACGCTGAAAACAAGGCAAGGCTGTGCTGCTGTTCTTCCGCGCACATAAAGCGACATCTGGCTCTGCCATAGTATTTTTGTCAGGGGGTCAATACCACCATTTATGGCTCGTACATTTGCTTCTCAGGTAATGGGATCACACTAAACTCCAAACCCAGCACAGGAGAATAGGCAAAAAAAAGGGACTAAAAATGGTTCTTTGCCATGTTTGCTTAGTCTGACATAGAGGCAACTTAAAGCCCAAATGTAATTTTAATAAATCTCCCTCACATCTCAACACCTTCCCTCCATCTTTTCTGTAGCAGCCAGGGTTCTCCCCAGACAAAGCGTGGCCTTGTTACAGCAGCTCCCTTTTTCCTTTGTGCAGCCAGAACAGGATCCAGCTTCCACCGCAAACACTCTACAAAAGATGGGCTGGATGCCCTCTGATGCGAAAACATTGCCAAGTCCACCACCTAATGACGCCTCTCAGGATGAAAGCGCCAAGCAGCCATGAAACACACCGGCTTCTCAAAGAGGCGAGACGGGATGCACCACGTGCATCTTGGTGAGTTGTATTTGGATGAACACTTGTGTCAACAAGATGGGTAAGGAATCTTCTAGTGTAATAGTTGCTAGTCTAGGCCCAAACCAAAAGCACCCCTCCCCCTCCACAAAGTCTGGTGATTTTCAAAATCCAAAGCCTCATCTAAAAAGTTCACTAATTACCCCACATTTTATAACAGGCCAAACCAGGACCTTGGATCCCAAATAACCCTCAAACTTGGGTTGGTTCAAATTCTGGATCCAATGTCTGCGGTGTGGGCTAAGGCAAAACTAGAAGGGAGAAAGAAAAAAAAAAAATCAGCCTTGCTCCATGGATCTTTAATATAGGGCCACCTCTGATACACTTTAAAAAAATATAATAAGACCGCTATAATATATATTCCAGCCAAAATTCTTGGCTCCTAAAAGCAGCTTTATATGGTATGCAATACAGAAACACCCAGGAGACGCTATAAGAACTTTGACAAGGCTAATATTAAGCTAGAACAAAACAGAACTACTGGCACCAGCTCCACTCAGCTCTTAAGTAAACTTGTCCCATTAAAAAGTAGCCTCTAAGATATTTTTTCTCTGAAGTGTATAGTAGCTTATAAAAAGCAGGAAGGGTTGCCAAGTCATAGATGTGTTCAAGTACTCCTTACCCTCATTAAAGAACATTCCCTGGCAGCCAGCAGCTTTGAGTGTTCCAGTGAACCAGATTTTATGAGGGGGGTGTTTACAGTGGTGTGTGATGTAGCTGGAAATCACGGTGCACCATAGCAGCCCTGTACTAGATACAGCTGTGTTTGGAGCCTTATCACCCAGGGCACAGAATACAACAGGTGGGGTGATCAATGAGGTTCCAAAAAAAATAATGAGTGTTAAGAAAACAAATCTCAAGCCTCTCTGTTCCATAGGAAGAAAAGCATCCAGAGATGCCAGTGACCAAATATGAATTAGGTAGTGAAATACCACTGAGGATCTAGGTCTCACCTCCATCAGTTTCATATATAACAGTATTTATAGACATGTCTTCATAGTGAGCATGTAATAATTTAGCTTCTTAATGTACCCACTGATTTCCACAGCAGTTAAGAGTTAAATTCTTTTGTGGATCTGGACCTTAACAACACCCCCCACCTTGTTCATGGAAAGGCTATTTTCTCTTCTCAGTTCGGTGTCTAACACATTTTCTGCCCAGGGATGTTATCCAGCCCTGTAAGGGAAATCAACAAATGATCAAATACAGAAGGTCTTTTCATCCTTAACACCGATGAAGAACTGGGAAAGCAAAGATCCGCACTTTCTCTCTAACAGTATGAGTGCTGAGGACCTAAAAATATGCGTTCTCTTGAGTTTCTCATTTTTCCTCCCTGTTACCAACAAGGCACTGTTTTCCAAAGGCTTTTCAGTTTCAGTTGAAGAAGGATCCCAATTTATGGGGCATTTCTATGGCATTTAAGCAGGCTGCTAGTCATCCAAATCTTTCACTCTGCATACACAAATAGAATTTATCACCTGTTTATAAACATATGCTAGCTACCAGTTCCTACACAGCTGACCCCTGTCCCTGTTATGATTTGGGGAATCCAGCAATGCACAGTTTATACATTTTGTGATTTTACAGAATAATTAATACTGAACAAAGAGGATGTAGAACCTGCCACACATGTAACTGTGTCACCTACACTTTCCCAGAGCAGCAATAACGTGGTTGCAAACCCTCAGCCAAGCTGACACAACCAGAGAAAGAGGATAGCCTGTGCAAAACTGACATCTAGGTGTAGACATTCTGTCCTGGTTTCGGCAAGGATAGTTAATTTCCTTCCTAGTAGCTGGTACAGCGCTGTGTTTTGGATTTAGGATGAGAACAATGTTGATAACACACCGATGTTCTAGTTGTTGCTAAGCAGTGCTTACACTAGTCAAGGACTTTTCAGCTTCCCATGCTCTACTGACTGAGAAGGCTGGAGGTGCACAAGAAGCTGGGAGGGGGCACAGCCAAACTGGCCAAAGGGACATTCCATACCATGTGACGTCATGCTCAGTACATAAACTGGGGAAAGCTGGCCGGGATTATTATTATTACATTATTATTATTGTTATTTTATTTCAATTATTAAACTGTTTTTATCTCAACCCACGAGTTTTTCTCACTTCTACTCTTCCAATTCTCTCCCCCATCCCACCCGGGGGGAGAGAGGGAGGAGGGGAGTGAGCGAGTGGCTGTGTGGTGCTCAGTTGCCGACTGAGGTTAAACCACGACACATTTGAAGATAAAAATACTCCCAAAGTGTAGCAAACAAGTGGAACATAAAAACAGCAAAGCCTTACATACCCTGGGTGGTCACTCTGAGATAAAAGAAAGACTAGAGAAGCAGATAGGGAGGCTCCCACAGCATCTTGTTAGCTGCAGGAGCAGTCAGAGAGAAAACAAATGAGAAATCTTGGTCCGCAGGGAAAACACATGGAAAGAAAAGTCATGGCCAGGCACCTTTCTGTAGAATTTTGACTCAAGTTTCAAGGATGCTCAGAAGAGATGAGGAAACAGAGATAAGGAAACATGTACAGAGACTAATTTTTTTTTAAACTGTCTTGTCTTAATCTGTGTATTTCTCATGCTAGGTAAAGTAATAGGATCTTGGTTTTGGAATTCTTACAAAGACTGCATGTTAGGCTTCATAATTTGTTTCAATTATGACATTTTTTACTTTAAGAGGCAGATTATAAATCCAGAGTTCCCTTGAGTCAATATTCAGGGTTTGGGATGCCTAAGCTATAAGACAGATCTAGGGATCGGTCCAAATCCTGGACGTCTAAGGTGGCTGAATGGTGAAGATTGATTTGTTTGAGGGGATAACAAGGTAACATAGCATCCAAGAAGTATGCTGGAGAGACCAAGAAACGGGCCAGTGCCATAGAATCATAGAACCATAAAACGGTTTGGGTAGGAAGGAACCTTTGACAATCATCTAGTTCCAACCCCCCTGCCATGGGCAGGGACACCTTCCACTAGATCAGGTTGCTCAAAGCCCCGTCCAACCTGGCCTTGAACACTTCCAGGGATGGGGCACCCACGACTTCTCAGGGCAACCTGTTGCAGTGTCTCACCACCCTCATCATAATAAATGTCTTCCTTATGTCCAATCTAAACCTATCCTCTTTCAGTTTAAAACTGTTGCCCCTTGTCCTATCACTACAGAACCTGGTAAAAGGTCTCTCCCCATCCATCCTATAAGCCCCCTTTAAGTATTGAAAAGTTGCAGTAAGGACTCCCCAGAGCCTTCTCTTCTCCAGGCTGAACAACCACAACACTCTCAGCTTTTCTTCACAGGAGATGTGTTCCAGCCCTTTGATCATTTTCATGGCCCTCCTCTGGATCTGCTCTAAAAGGCCCATGTCTTTCTTGTAATGAGGACTCCAGAGCTGGATGCAGTACTCCAGGTGGGGTCTCACAAAAGCAAAGGGAGAGAATCACCTTCCTCGACCTGCTGGCCATACTTCTTTTCATGCAGCCCAGGGTACAATTGGCCTTCTGGGTTGCAATTACACATTGTCAGCTCATATCTAATTTTTCATCTCCCAATATCCCCAAGTCCACAGGGCTGCTCTCAATCCATTCATTACCCTGTCTGTACTGATACTGGTGATTGCCCCAACGCAGGTGCAGGATCTTGTTGAACTACATGAGGTTCACAATGGCCCACTCCTCAAGCCTGTCAAGGTCCCTCTGGATGGCATCCTTTCTCTCAAGCGTATCAACTGCGCTACTCAGCTTTGTGTCATCTGCAAACTTTCTGAGGGTACAATCCCACTGTCTGTCATTAATAAAGATATTGAACAGTACCGGTCCCAATATGGACTCCTGAGAGACACCACCTGTTACTGATCTCCATTTGGACATTGAGTCATTGACTACAACTTTTTGGATGCGGCCACCCAGCTAATGCCTTATCCATCAAATATTCCATCCATCAAACCCATCTCTCTCCAATTTAGCTAAAAGGATGTTGTATGGGACTGTATCAAAGGCCTTACAGAAGTCCAAGTAGATGACATCCATAGCTCTTCCCTTGCCCACTGATGCAGTCACTCTATAGTAGAAGGCGACTAGATTAGTCAGGCATGATTTGCCCTTTGTGAAGCCGTATTGGCCGTCTCAAATCACCTCCCTGTCTTCCAAATGCCTCAACATAGCTTCCAGCAGGATCTGTTCCATGATCTTACCGGGCACAAAAGTGAGGCTGACTGGTTGGTAGTTCCCATGGTCCTCCTTTTTATCCTTTTTAAAAATGGGTGTGATGTTTCCCTTTTTCCAGTCACTGAGGACTTCACCTGACTGCCAAGACTTTTCAAGTATGATGGAGAGCGGCTTAGCAACTACATCTGCCAGTTCAGATGTGTATCAGCCTATTCAGACTATGTCTAAGAGGATTTAGACTAAAACTTGGCAGCCTGTAAAGTGTCTAGCTATAAAATCTTTACCAAGTTGTGATACTATGTATTTTGCTTTGGAGTATCAGTATATCTGTGACCAAGTTATCCAGAAACTTTCTTTAATGTTCCTGGAGAGGAAAGGGGAAGGAGTGGGAGGGAAATGAAATTTTATATATATAAAAAAATATATATATATATTTGTCCTTCAAGTGAATAGGCCCTCACTCTGAACCAGGAAAGCAGCTATAATTCTTTCCATGGACTTGTCATCTAACTGGAATACCATGGGAAACTTTATGACTTCTTCCCCTCTGTTTTATCTGCCATGGTACATATAGAAGTCATCCATAATGTCACAGATTGTTTTTATTTCCTCCTACCACATTGCTGGCTCTTTTTCCTCTCATGTCAAATACAGTTAGATTATACCCAGCATTCAATGTGCCTGCTAAAAACTTTCAGATATGGCTACATTTGGAAGAAAGTTATAAAGTGTGGACAGAATGAGTCGCCAATATTTTATTCTTCTAAAGGGTCATTTGAAACTAAGAGATTGTCCAGTAGACCTCAATACTGGGTAAAATGACAGCTAAAGTGTCCTGCAAATAGTTTTGGTTGTGGATATATACTACCCAAATATGCCTTAAGGAAAAGAAAAAGTCTTTCTATGGTAAATAAATAAATTCATTTTTCCTTCTATTTCTTCACCACATTACCTAATTCATTCTTAGAGAATATCTTAAAGAATCAGCATTTCTGCTAATTATTTTATAGAAGACAATAGTACAGAGTTCTCACTACCCACAGATAAATGTAGACCCAGCACCCACATTTAGGAGAGAAAATGGTTCTTATTAGTGGTTATAAATGCCCATGAACAGACGGAAGTTTTGGATACTGGTTCACATACTGGAAGATATACAGGACTGGTTGGATTAACATGAGTTAAAAAATAAAAACCATAACTTTTTTCCAAGCTATTCATTTAGTCTATAGTCAGTGGAGGCACTTCCAGAAGACAATTTATCCTACCTGCCTTAAATTGCTGGAATCGCTGTCTGAAAACGTACATCTTACAGTACCAAACACACAGGAAGCCCAGACTAGTCATCCAGAAGTCGGGTAAGGCAAACTCCACCATAAAGGACTCTACATACTCTGTTGTTGTTCCTCTGCTCTGTGGCATCTGCTCACAAGAAACAGAGTCACACCTGTCTGTGAAAACCTCTACTAGATTCTCCATTGGACCAATTGGACCACTAATAAACAGCATCTAACTGGGCATTAATTATAGGGCACTTACTGCTCTCAGGACTCTGGTGACAGTGGTGATTCAGATCCTACCATAAACTTGAAGAGAAAGGGACTCTCTTCTGTTCTATTTGTACAGCACATCACACTGTGGGGACATTGTTCAGGATCAGGGTCTCCTTTTACTCCTTTGTCCCTCCAAGCTCCAGGTCTCAGAGAACCCACACAGTCTCCGTGCAGAACATGACGCAGAAAACTTACAGATCAGCAACATAAGAGACCTCACCATTTTCTCCTGTGACGAACAAAAGGTTCCACATCCAAGTAGGGAATGCATTTCAGCTTCAGGAGGGAACTGTACAGGGATGTGCTGAACAAGTCACCAACCATCTTGGCCACCATGACAGCCAGCATTATCAGTAGCAGGGACTGGACATCATTCGTGATCTCTACCTAAGGAGAAAACAGAACAAAGGACTTTCCACTTTTTTCATATACCTGGAGACGATGGCAATGGTTGCACAGGACTACCTACTTCTTTCACAAGGGAACAGGAAGCAATTCAGTCTGCTAAAAGTGGAAGGGCGCTCCCCCTCCTTTCCCAGGGATAGGTAATCAATCAACACTTCCACCAGAGAGTCTTGGCTGATGCAGTGACAGCTCCCCCTCCCGTTCCTATCAGCTTGAAGCACTGCACTTACATTAAAACTCGCATCTGATTCCCATATTTCAGGTGGCTTGTGATAATTTTGAAGCATGAGAGGAGGGTAAGTAGAGACAGAGTAGCCAGATTGCTTAAAATAGCTTGGCATTGTGACAAATATTAAAAAATGCAAACAAATCCAAATATTTTTTCTTTCTTGCTGAGCTCAGGAGATATAAAATTGTTTTCCCATACTGCTGCTTCCTGACAGAACAAGATCCTTGTACAAACATTGTCTTGAAGGATGCCAGAAAAGGGAACAAGAAGCTTTCAACAGAAGTCCAGCTCAGGAGATCAAGCAGCAGGAACATCACACAGTTACCACGCTGAACAACATTCGGCAGTACAAGGCATGGTGCAGACATCCCTGTCCCCATGATCTCAAATCTATGAATGTGGCACTGCAGCGCTGGTTGTAGAGAAACATATGCACAAATTATAGTATCTCACCTAAAACACCTTTCGTAAGTATACTTGCACTTTCTCCCGATGTAGTGAGGGTATGGTCAGATGAGTGGCAAACGTGTAGCGTGTTTTAATACTTTATCCCCTTTCAGTTATTTGGTTTTGCCTCTGCGGTTGGACACAGCCACCGTAACAGTACTGTTAGCTCACTGCAACACAGAGGTAGACTGAGTTCTCTTGACCTACTACCGCCAATGTCTAACAGCTGTGGTGGCAGTGCCTTAACAAAGCACACCGATACAACTGCCTTTGAATAAAGGATTCAGAGTGAATCCTCGTACGCAAAGTAGAGAGTAATGTGAATGCACTTAATACTGTTTATGCCCAACTCACAATCAAGTCAAATATTTTTCATGGCGAAAATGACTGCACAGAAATATTCTCTTTACATTACCTTAATAGCAGTTTTTACTAAAAAGTCTTATCTCCTTTCACTTCCCACTATTTCCGCTACCATTGCATCCTATTAAAAAGGGATATTGATTAGCAATTATCCTGGGATTAAATATGCAAACTTTCCTCATAACCCTAAGAGGCTTTCGCCGAGAAACTTCTCTCCAACTCAGACAAAGTGAATTGCAGCACGTTGCCATTTAATAGACCTCATTAGCTAGAGATTGTTAAGTACTCCAAGAATCTACATTCAAAGAATGCCAATAAACACATTTCTGCCTGATAAGCTGTAGCAAACTTATCCAGGCTTATACTTTCACCCTCCTTCTGTCTCTGTTCTGGGTTTGGAAAGATAACATCCAGGATGATTTACAGTATATCTCAACAAGGGACTCATATGGCATGGTCAGCCGTGTACGACAGGGTCATGCAACTGTCCTTTCTGCTTGGACATAGCCAGGGATTTCTAATAACACCACAGCATTCTTTGAATGTCTCTTTAAACCTAGTATTCAACTGTTTTATTTAAAAACACCAGGAACACATCAGTTGAAAGGAAAACAGCAACTGTGGGATTTGAAGAATTGCTTCATCATATCTGCCGCAACTCATTCACACAGATGGAGACTCCTTTACTGTGGATTCCTTTTAAGGTTTTTTTAAAGTATCTTGCTATGGGGAACTTTTCTGGAATAAAACCAGCATTAAAAATTAATATAAAACCACAAAAAATATATAAAAGCACTCTAAATACCACTAAAAATCTATAAAAGCACTCTAAATTTAAAAACCCTTGAAACTCAAACTCTAAAAAACACTCTCAAGTGTTGCTTTAACCTATACAGAATATCTCCAGAACAGCAAGAACCAGAGCCTGGCTTTCCAGGCTCCCCTCCTTGTTTTTCATCTCATTTTATCCCTTCCTCCTACCCTCCCATCCTCTAGCAGGGACAGTCAAGCTGGCCTGGCCCGGGCCCTCATCCTTTATTGTCGCAAACATTCAGCAGCATTTTACATCTGCTATTGAGAAACTCTGAGGCTTGTGCTGATTTTCCCCAGCCCTGCAGCCCTCCTGAGTGCTGGGATTGGGGGGGGGATGGCTCCTCTCTACAACAGCGCATTGAACACTCGGAGCAAGTGCCTCTGGGTTCAGCGTCGGACTTCACTTTGTCCAAGAGTTAACGCCTGCCGAGCAGAAATGCTGTTTATCTTTGGCAGGCTAGTATGGCTGAGGTCATTAAAGAAAGACATGTTAAAAGCATTTTGAGCAATATCTTTTGTATGTAAGTAAATTTAAACTTTGGCCAAAATAGAGCTGATAGAGTTGTCCTGAACTCTCACTACAGATGGAAACTAGAGAAGCAATTTTTGTGATATGAAATTTTCTTGGAAATAGGCAATACTAGAGCAAAAACATAAAGCAAATCTGCCGATGACTTAGAAATTAATGATATATTTGAAGCATGAGCATGAAAAACAGATAAAATAATTTATAAAACTGCAAGAAAACTTTGCATGAAAATTTAACCCATTATGTGACCTTAAGATAAGGTGAAGCTGTACACTAATTATAGATCAAGTTATTTATGAAGCCCAGCCTAAAGCAAAAGTTAAAAAATTGACTTGATTTCACATCCGAGTATTTGGAGAGCTAGAGAAAACCTTATTTCCTTCTTACTGAGGGTCCTTAAGTTGTGAGAGAACATTTATTAGTTATAAAAGCATATCAAATACAAGAATAAACTCCAGAGATCAAATAAGAAATGCTTGGGAAGGGAATCGCAACAAAGACAGACTGACACACAAAAGATGCAGTCACTCATATATGAAAAAGAAAAAGTATGCCGCTCTTAGCGCCGAAGAAAAAGGAATTCATCAAAAACTGCCCAAAACCTGTAGCTAAAGCCTAAGTCCATTAATGACAAGGATGATGGCAATGCAGCAGCAAAATCCTCCTTAAGGTATCTTGATGAAAATCAAGGAAGCACAAGTTAATCCAAGAACTGTGATAGATTCAAGTCATCTTATATAAATATACGGACACACACAAACCTACGCACACATATATATGTGCTCTTCATAAAGCCTTATTAGCATTCCCTGTTTAGAGAAGGGCCATCTGCTCCCTGCTGAGAGAGACAAAGTGCAGAGCCTCGGGACTCGGCTGCATGACGAAGTTAGTGCTCGGTGAGTTTGGGTGTGAATTTACTGCGTATTAGCTACTCTGCACTAACTGCCCGTTTGGGTACCCTTGGTGCTTGGGAAGCAAAAAAACAACATACCTCACCTTCAAAAAGGAGCCCGCCTAACTCACGCGAAAGCACTCTTAAAGCTAACCTGCACAAAAGCACTCTCAGTAGGTACTAGAAGCATCCACCCAGGGAATTAGTGCCAAGTAACCAGCAGGCTGTAAATTCATGCTGGAGCTCCCTGCATACTAATTCTCCCAGCAGACAGGCCCTTGTAAGCCCAGAACAGCAGCCAAGCAAGCCCAGCCACAGCCCAGCACCATTAGGAGCCCATGTGGTCCAGGGCTGGAAGCTTATGCAGCCTCTCCTTTAAAAATACCTATCTGTTCAAACCAGTTCCTAAAGAATCTAAGAAAGGAACAAATTATACAGAGTATTACAGAGGGAGAGATAAAATAAAGGTGACAAAGCAGAGAAAGGAAGGGGGGAAGTTGGGGGCAGCCACCAAACGCCTACAACTCTTCAACCGTTAAACGTGATGTTTCATTTATTGATATTCATTCCAAGCCTGCATTTTAGGGGCTGCTCTTTAGGATGCAATTTACTCTCTGTGCATATTGCCAGATTTTTTCTTTTTCCTTTTGATCCTACGGGTGCGGCAGGCTGTGCCAAAAATGTCTTTGCCTAGGGCACCCGTCTGTGCAAAGCCAGCAGCACTAATAGGCACTGGAAGCACTCGGCGCTGACACTTCATCCATCAGCAGCCTAGTAAATTGCACCTATTTTTTTTCAATATTCTCTCTATATACAAATTCTTGAAAAATGTCGTTTACACACCCGCGCACACAGACCACAATTAATTTATTAGCACAGTTATTCAAACCTGTTTAAATATCTTCTTTGTCACCGGAGGCACTTTTCAACAAGCCCCACGGTCCTGAGTTTCTCAGGCCTCCACATCATTATAATCTATTAGGCACCTTCATGTTAGCTCTGTTTTATTATATAACACATAATTATGCATTTCATTAACAGCATCACCAGGCACGGTACATCAAAGGGAGAAAGGCAGCTGCCCAGGAAATTCAAAAAGATGCAGTTTACTTAAAGCTCACTGTTAAAAACCCTCCCCCACTTTTCAATCAAATTGTGGTTAACATGTTTCAAAGGTTTTACTCCAGCTCAGAGAACAGAGTCCAAACAACTTCATTAGACGCAAGACTGCTGATACAGTGAATATTCCCTGAACCCTTGGTATTTCCAATAATGTAAAAGAAAAGATCATCAGCCAGCTACATAGTGCAAATCAATTTTCTTTCTTCTACTGAAAACCCACTTAGCAAGAGAGCTCTCTTGCTACTTGCAGCCTACAATGACAAATGCAGAAGAGAGGGCCTATCAAAAAGAAAATAAAAAACCCAACAGATCTATTTTGTAGTCAAATTCATTTTTCAAGATTTGTTCAAATAGAAGAGCTGCCTGGCAAACTGAACAAAAAAAAGACAAAATCTCTTTCCTTCCCATGATATAAAGACGATCGTCCTTGGTAGAAGCAAACTGTCCAAAAGAAGTATTTTTGTCGTTCTTCACAAGGTTACACACACTTAACTAAAAGGCCTGGAATTTGGAAAATACTTGGGAAGAAACAAGCAGGTGCTGGACAAAGGTACAAGACAATATGTCTGAGAGTGAGTTTAAAAAGGAGGTGGATGGGAAGGGACATGAAGTCTTGGTACTAGCAGCCAAATCCAATAGTTTTGGAGTTGAGGCTGCAGCTGGCACAAAACACCAGCTCTGGGCACAGTTTCCCGGTCTCCATGCCACCAGATTTTGTGGAAGAGTACACAGTCCCCCAGGAAAGCACCTTTCATTTCTTTCACATACAACCAGAACTTCTCTCATTTGAAATTTTTGCTACTATTGATTAGAGACACAAAGAAAAAATCGTTCACGGTCAACAGAACATTTCCAAAGGGTGGAAGGCTTGTAGCCAACAGAAAAAACTTTTGATCGTTTTTTTCTTGGAGCAAATGCCAACAAGGTTGCAAGCTGATCGCTTGACGTAAAGAAGGGAAAGGAGAGAACAATTCCCTATTCACAGCAGTAAAAGAGCTGTTCATGCAGCTTTCTTGAGAATAGGAGTTTATGGAAATAACATCTCCCAGGATTAAGTTATTTGTATTGTCACAGCCATTTCATAAACAATGCAGATCTGCATTTCAATTTCTTTAATCTCTGGGTTATGATCTGCTGGCCCTTAGCAACCTGTGCATTGAACACTTGAGTCACTTTACTTCCCACTTAATAATGTCCTGACAAACTGTGAATTGAAGTGCCGTTATCACGGTCTGCTATTTGCATCTGGGATTATGCCAAAAGAGGCACCTCCTTCATGTATCGATCCAGCTGAATACTCCCTCCCTGAACTTCCACTAATCTCTCTCTTTAAAACTAAGTGAAAAATATTCCTTTCCTGTGCACTTCCCCTTTAAAGAAATCCTTTATAGTCCTAGGACTACATCCATTAACTCAACTCACTTTACTGTATCTCCTTATCACTCATCACCATCACTGCTGGAAATTTTTGGAAAAGTAGGATGCTGCAATACAGTAAACATAAATCTCCTAAAAAGACACGGTTGTCATGCTAGCCCCGAAAAGTTAAGCATTCAAGTTCCCTCACACGGCTGAAAATGATTATTTCTTGCAGCCTCAGGCACACGAAGCTGTGCATCACACTCTACAAAGGGCGGCACACCCAGCATAGGTTCACTGTGAGGACGTCCTGCCAAACCCCAGTGCCAGGAGGATTGCACAATTAGTGGGATTCTTCCTTTTCCAGAGCTCAACCCCATTAACTATTCCAGGCCATTGCGAGGAGCAGGCAGCCTCCAGCACCCTAGAGCTTAATTACTGCCAAGACAGAGCACAAAAAAAATATCTTAGCACAGGGTGCGTACTTTTTCTCTTTAAGCAAAATAGTTCTAATTAATCACACTCGTGCACTGCTTCTTAATTTACCTTAATTTGTAATGTTCAGTGAGATCTTGTCCCAGTTTTCTCTGATGCGGATTTAAATATTTGTGCGAGTTTTTCTGAAGCCAACCAGCATTTTGTTGACGATTTCCTTGTTAAAAGACAGAACAATTTTTTCTAATTCCAAGACCTAGTACAGCAGCAGGAGATTGCTAAAGAGAACATAGAAATACACAGCACAGCTAAGTAATCCCTGGAAACATATCAAAATCCTTTGAGTCTCAGTCCTTGGGAACTTGGATGGAAGATGCTAAGCAAATGTTTGATTTCTTGTTTCAGTCCCTCAAGGGCTATAAATACACCTGTTTTGACAGGTTGTGGCAATGGATGCAAGTGATATCGGAAACAGTATAGCTGATAGCAGCAGCTTTTGCCAAAATCCCCTGGAAAGATATCTATCAGTGATTTTTTTTGTAATCTGGCTCTTTATCTTACACACATAGCAGACACCAAACCCTGAAAGGAGGTTTCAAAGACGTCTAAATCTGTGTCTCAGGAAGGTAACACCAGTGCATGTTGTGTCAAGTGAACCTTCTGTCAATAAAAATAGCAGCATTGTGTATGTGCATTGCTGAATATGCCTAAACATTCAGCAGGCTCACATATTAAATCTTTTCAAAACAAGCACTGTACTGTATAATAACCCAGCTAAGCAACCTTGTACTTTTCTAACCCACAGTATCGCAGAATTCTTTAAATTGTGATTCATGAGCATTTTTTAAAATAAGATAGACAACTGCAATGAATCTCTGTCATATTTAAGCAATGGTAAAACCAACGTCTCCAGAATTCCACAATTCTTATGGCCCCAGCTCCTGAGGTCTAGAAAAGGCTGGAGAAGAAAAAGCGCCACGACTACAGACAGCTGCAGACTGGACAGTGGATTTACCGAGGTTATTTGATAAATGCTCTATGCCACGGGCTGCAAACTTCATTTCAGCCTTAAATTCAGTAGGAAATTAGACCTTAAATATCAGAACAGAAAACTTACAAAAGCTTGTTGTTCTCAAAACGACCATAGGTATTCATTCACTGAGCCTCCAATTTCTTAAGGAAGTGCATTACGAAATCTGAGGTCCTGAAACCGTTCCCCATCCCCTTCTCCATGAGAGTACAGTTTCACTTATTTCATTTTCCAGACAAGCTACTGCCAAAAAACACACGGTGCTCTTCCCTTAGTTGGAGCAAATTCAACAGAAAATAGTAAGACTTAATGTATTTAACAGTTTGCTGATTATGCATTGTTACTCCAATTATTTTGGGATTAATTTGAATAAGACTAGGATCAGTACAACACTACTCTGCATCTCCCCTTCTTTGTAAAAAGGTGACATCACTTGCAATCAGGTTCCGAAATAACATTAAATATACCATTCAAACACACCAGGCTCCTCCTGACAGGCAGCGTAAGCAGAGCGAACGCTTACCCTGTTAGGAACAACTGTAGGCTTGGAGCTTTTGAAAAATTGTTTTGACTAGGGTTTAAACTCTTCATTAGAAAAAAAGCAGGCAGCTTAGTAACAGAAAATTAGGCCCTGTCAAAACAACTTCTGTGAACCATCTCAGGTGTAATCAAAAACCTTAAGTGAGCCCTAAAGTATTTAAGTGTGATAGGCTGATGCATTAAAAACCCTAGCGCTGGGAAGAACCTGCCAAATGAGTTTCCAAATAATTAAGCACTTCCTCTGCCTGCTCTGACTGAAACATGATGTGAAAAATCTTGAATACTACACATTTGTCCCAGCTTCTGCAAAAGATTTTCCTTTCCCCACCAAAATCAGGTGGAAAATCAACCATGTGGCATTCTCTCCTGGGGTGTTAAAATGAAGACTGTGGCCGTGCGGAGAATCCTGACCAAAGCTAAATTTGGTATTGAGTACCAAAGTTAATCCTGCTGGAGGAACTGTACCGAACTATTTTTAAGCATCTAAGGAGAGAAGAATTTGAACCTGACTGTTGAGTGGGCACACACACACCTTCCTGCCCTTCTGGTGAGGACTCCATATTACGTGCCTTATTAACCAGCAGTGCAAAAAATGCTCCCTGATCCAGGGCACGTACGTGTGTATTCATTTTAAAGCAAGGGTCAAAATCTTCTCTCATCTACACTAATGTAGCATGACAGATGCTGACATGACCTGTCATGAGCCTCACACAGAAATGGCTCTCCCAACAGGCAGCTGTGTGCTCCTTACCATTTTCTCTCCAGAGCACCGGGCTATGTTTGCCCCAGGAGCCCCATGTCCCTTTCACGCCCTTCCATCTTGAGCAAGTCAGAGGAAGGCACGATCAGAGGCCTCCCAAGGTCTGTGCTGCCAAAGTGCGCCATGAGCCTGTATTCATTTTTTACAGTCAGTTCTTTCCCTAGTCTTTGTCTGTTCCCTCCCAAGTATTGCATACACTCTGCTAAACGAGGAGGAGAAAGGGAGAAGTATGACTCGAGCCTTGCAAATAAATTCTCTTTTCTTTGAACAAGGGTCAGGCTGAGGAAGAGCGCGAGATGGGAGCGGTATGACCAGAGTAACCTGAGGCCAGTCTTCACGCTATATGATCTGAAGCACCAGACAACTCCACTCCAGCTATCTCCACAGCTGTGCAACTTTGTCCTCTCTAAAGCCAGGCACTGCTGTTTCACAAGCTGCACCAGCAACTGCAGAAGTCATCTGCTGCTGCATAACTCACCAGTGGACAACAACCTGGGTGGCCACTGCCAGTTTGGGGTGTTGGGT
Organism: Aptenodytes forsteri; assembly: GCF_000699145.1. NCBI lineage: Eukaryota > Metazoa > Chordata > Aves > Sphenisciformes > Spheniscidae > Aptenodytes > Aptenodytes forsteri. The sequence goes on from NW_008796043.1 coordinate 571,797, forward strand.
TGTTTTTTTTTTTTTCCAAGAGATGCAAGAAAGCAGCTCGGGTCTGGCTTTGCAAGCTTGCCTGAGACACAGCCATCAGGCACTCGAGTTTTTCCGTCGTCACTCTTTCATATTTCAAAATGAAAGAAGAGCCGTCATTAGGACACGTCCCACTGGCTACCATTTATGCTCCTCTTTTCGGCAATGCTTCTACTTTTCCACATGCTTTCACGGCTTCCCCTCAGTGCCCGCCTCCATTCAGTCTTGCTCACGATTGCAGCACACCTTTCACCAGCGTTCACCGCCACTACCATGTGCGTCCTGGACCCAGTCTTCTTCCTCTTCCAAGAAAACAGGGAAAACATTAAAACTGCAACAAGAGAATGCATTGTTCTGCCCATCTTGAGCAGAGGGGAGGACGTGCTCCTCCTTAGGGATTTGCCTCTCTCAGGACCTACAGTAGGAGCCTCCTTCCCACCGACAGACCATGTTCAGCCCAGCAGCTGCTGGGTTGTGTAACCACTTGCTCCTGTTTCAGCTGGGTCCAATAATCAAACAGGGATTTCTGGCCCTGAGCCCCCATTCATTAGAGCACCCGGCTACATGGGGTTTTTAATTCAAGATGATAATAAACCCCTCAGGCTGGAAAAAAAAAGAGATAGGCTTACTGTGGTAGCTTTTGTCCCAGAGATAAATCATTTTCTCAAAATTTGGAAAAAAAACTAATGGCAACATTCGGAAGGTTTTAAAGTTAAAAATATAACAAAACTTAATGGTTTCAGATGCTTTTCGTGACAATGTAACTGAAAAATGTCTTTAATTTGGAAACAAATTAAATTTGGCAAAGAATTAGTACATAAGACAGCCCAATTGCATTTTGTAATTTGAAAAAAATTAAAAACAGATAAGATACCGTGAATTAAAAATAACTTCTGCACATTAAATTCTCATGAACTTTCATTAAGGTTTGTATTACATGTCCCAAATGTACAATTGTATGTTGTAATACACTAGATCGCTTTATTTATAAAATACCTTTAAAGCTACTGAAAGCCAGAGCCAGAAAAATGACTATATAAAAATGTTATCTTCTCGCATTACAACTTCATTTCCAATGTGTGTATTTAAAACAGAGACGCAGTCTCAATTTCAATATTTCAGATGCATAACTGAACTTTCTAAAAGTTCAATGCCAATTGAATCCATGTACAAGTCAGTCATGTCTGTTTATTTTACTGATAAAAACCTGGTGCCAAAGCTGAAACAGCTATATTAGAGATAAAGCTGGATTCTCTTCTAATTTGTGAATTACCTACAGACTAACCAACTGTCCCATAGTTGCAGTTCTTCTTTACAGATGATGAATGAATGAATCAGAGGAGACTTGTTCTGACTTTCTTGGGCTGGGTTCACAAGGCTACCATCCAGAAAGAAAAAGGGCTTTCTTTCATTTTTCCCTACAAGCATACATTTTTTATGGAATGTTCCAGTGACTTGACAAATTGTTTATCACCCCTATAGAGCAGTATTTTTTTGGTTAAAACCCAAAAAGCTTTCATTTGGAATGCTATTTTGGCATCTCTTGAGAATTTTCAGCTTGGATTCGGTTTGGCCTCTCAGATTAAACTACGTCTCCCACGATGCACTGGGTATTGCCCCCTCCTTCCTCAAACATACCAAGAAACTCTCTTTGGTGTTTCATGGGAAATATTTCATTCCTTACAGAAAAATGCTAACATGAAACAGTAGAGCTTATAGCAAGTCATTTTAAATATTTTTTCTTTATTTCTGTTTTTCAGATGTTCAGCTTTTTGATGAAAAGTCCAAGGTTTTTGTAGAAACAAATCTGAAGGCCTCATTTTCAGTCAAAAATAGAGTAGAAAGGAATTTTTTGAAATAATTCTAACCAGGGTGGTGCTGAAAAAACAAGCTATTGCAGACTTCCATGTTTCCAGTCACCACCACAAAGCTAGGCACTGAAGAACATTTTGCTGTATTTGGCCATAAGATCATATTGATCTTATCTGACCATAAGATTTTTCACGTGAACAAGAAAACAATGTATTTGAAATCAGCCTGTTCTCCTGCTTGCTGGTACGCCAAAAGCATACTCAGCACTCAGAGAAGTTTTCTCCTCACACCTCAGCAAACTGTGAACCTTATCAAGGAAACTATCCCACTTTGGATGGCATTACGAGTTTGGAAGGGGACTCCTCTTCAACTAGTCAGATGTTACACTACATTTTATGTGCCAAAACAAGACTGGTTTCTTTTAAGACCAGAAGGACCAATTAAATAATTTAATTTGACATCTTGCAAAATATCCTGCTTCCTGTAGCTACTCATGCCGTAAGACCTGCCCTGAAGAGCTATCATGGAGCAAAATCCAATAGCTTCCATTTTCTGAAGCCCACAGCACGACAGTGCCACAGCTCTTGAGCCCCGTCGCTTCGGGGTCAGCTGCTCCTCTGTTTGAGAAGAACATAAGGGCACTGGTACACAAGCCCAGCTTTGTGTCAGCAATCATTTTGTGCATTTAATAATTTACCAAAAAAAGGTAAGACAAACTAGGTGGAAACTACGCATTACAGAAAGGCACCTGCGCTGCAGTTGGTGTTTTAAAGTCAGCTCTTTAAGGGGTATTTTTATTGTTCCCTTCTCTTACTAGAGCAAGATCCAAGAAGACTGCAAGTACATGAGCAAGTCTCACATAAGGCACGGTTTGCACTGAAGACCCTTTGCACCTCTAAGTCCTGCCATCTCTGCAGGAGCACCTCCTTGAGTAACATCCAGCTCCCTTTGCAGGCTCTCCTCATTGCCTACACAACAGTCCCGGGCACTCATAAACCAGGGGGGGACAAACCCCGGAGAATGACCAAAGAAGACAACCATTTCGTACCGTGAGCTGCTTCCGTCCTTACTTTCCAGCTCAAGGAGCAGAAGAGAAGAGGGAAAAGCAGGAGGTCCAGGTGGCAGAAACAGCCCCAACCCAAATGGAGGTGGAGGCTGCCCAAGGCAAACGGACACTGCTGTTTCGCATGACAAGGAGCACGTGCACCACCAGAGCCAGCCTCCCTCCCTTCTCAGGGAGACCTTGCCCTGCTAGCAGCCAAGTAAAACAGCATCAGGTAACGGGGGGCAGCAGGCAGGCTGGAACTGAAAACTGAGGAAACGTCGTTCATGTTCCGACTGTTGTGCAAAACTTCACAGGAAAAGCAGTTCACTGGGCAACCCAGCATTTCTACTAAAATACTCTCTCTGCTTCTAAACTTTTTAAGATCTTGCAAAAAAAAAAAAAAAAAGGCAGCGTGTAAGTTAATTATATGCCCCCCAAAATCACTCAAAAGAGCACAGTATTAATAATTTGCAGAGGTGAGCAGGGGAAATTCACAGAAATGCTACAAGGTATAACTGGGTACCAACCAAGACCCAAACGCGGCTGCTGGCAATCCAGTCCATGGCTCTCCAGCACCACAGAGGAGGAAGCTGAAGTGGAAAATAACACAGTCCAACTACTCCCAGCATGTTGAAAGGCACAGCTATACAGGCCTTTTCTGGCATCCCATCAGACAAGAAGAAATCCTAGAATTCACACCCATTAACATTTACATTTAATCCAAGCGCGATACATATCACAATTTTGTTGCCCAGTTAATGTAGAGTTTATCCACCTTTGCCTGTAGAATAGAGCTGTCACCCATTAGATTAGGCCTCACTCAGGAGAAATTTGATTTAAATCAATGAGAATTCCTGGCCCCCTGATGGTCTCTTTGGCAGCAACACAGACAAGCAACGGCATGAGCAGCCAGGATTGTTTCCACTGTTTGGTCTTCAAGCACCAGCTATGCGATATTATCTGACGCCTCCATTCAACAAGGAAAGATTCAGAAATTATATTTGTTTTAGCATTTTCAAAACCATCCTTCCTGCTTGCATCATCATTACTGCAAATGGTTCAAAATGCAGCATCTTGTGTCCTACAACCATTGAGCAACACAGCTCTCTGTGAAAAATTTGCACTGGATACCAGGCAGATTTTACATGTATTTTAGAAGTCTTGTGCTTATTTTCCTAACATCTTACATCACCATTCTGCTCTTCTTATAACTTCCCTTCGGTTAGTTGGATTGGGTGGTTGTCTGTGCTGTATTCTCACATCATGTCTGTAAAACAAGATGTGTCTGTCATATCTACAGTCAGTGCCCAAAGCTGATGCTCTACTTAAATTTCTTGTGAAAGGACTTAAGCTTCTTGAGGGTCACTCTCTCAGAGGAGGTGAGAAGGGTAGCCACACATATCTACGGTCAGTGCCCAAAGCTTAAATTTCTTGTGAAAGGACTTAAGCTTCTTGAGGGTCACTCTCTCAGAGGAGGTGAGAAGGGTAGCCACAGAATTTGCAACAATACATCCTGCCTGTTTTGCCTAAATAAGAAGTACTGAAGAAATACAGAGAGAGGGGAGAGGTTAGGGTCTAATTGTTACTACCTGCTGATACAGTTCTTTTATTGGACTTATTCAAGATGACCTGTAACACTGCTGTGAGGCATGTCAGAAGTATACATTACAACTGAGGTATCCAAATTATGCAAAAAATAAGTGTTCGTTTTCATTTCTTAATGGAACGTGTATAACAAATATACCAAATTTCCTAACTATAGGACAGTGGTCACTTAGAGCAGTGTAGTTTATTATATACAGTGCTCTGCCAGCGTGCCTGTCTTGATGTAGGCATCAGAGAGCAGAAAGCACAAACAAACCTCACCTCTGAGCCTTCAATACTGTCTGATGAACCAAATGATTTTACATACAGCTTGCTATTTCTGCCGTACTGCAGACTCAGACAGACATCAACAAGCAACTTTTCATAATGCTCTGAAACCCCATCAGATGGTCATTTTATTTCAGTACCAACATCATGCCCATTAGCACAAGCCACTCATTCACAGCAGCCACACCTGCCATTAACAAGAGACTCAAGGACAGACCTTAGGCGATTTAGTCCCCTACGGAGATTTCCCTTTGGTTTATATAACGACATTGCATTTCCCCTTCCAAATCCTAAGGCATACTCTATTTTCTCCTTTAGTCTACATCTGTCAAAAGCCTGATATTTCAGTGTTTCACACTCAGAGGAGGGTTTTGAGTCTTAACCTTTTCAGCATTAATTGCATTCCCCATTTCCATCAGAAAAGATTTCTTGGAGAAATAAATTAGGCCAATAAACTGATATACTGCTTTAATTCTGTTTGAACAGAACAGGCAAGAAAGGGGAGAGAGTCAGGGCTATTTTCCATCCTGTGTAACAGAAAGACAGACAACTCAGGGGACAAAGGATCCAAATCGGTGTAAATCAAGTTTCTCTCAGCTTCCCCACAGAGGCATCACCAGTACTGGGCAAGATCAGTAATCCTAGGCTAGCCCAGTGCCACCTTTCCTCTTTAACCCTTGCAAGGCAGTGTTACTGAGAGGTAAAAATACAAAAGGAACGATAAAAATACAGAATGACCCAGAGACAACACACACTGTAGGAAGATGCTATTCCTTTTCCCACATCTAGAGCGCCCTGAGGCCAGCAAGCTCGGGACACGTAACACTTAAAAAGTCATGGGAGACAGAAGGCTGCGGGAAGGCAAGTCATAAGGCTGGTCCTTGTACTTTCCAAGGAAAGTGTCACCACATCCACCATTTGCCGCAAAGAGCTGAGGATGAGGGTCGAGTGTCAGCATGGGGGGCAGAAAGAGGCAGCCAAGAAAGAAGAGGTGGGCAGATGCCTGTGGGGTCTGCCATGAGAAAAAAAAAAAAAAAAAAAAAAAAAAGAAAAGCATCTTACAAACCTGTTCGCTACAAGTCCCATATTCATAACTGTTTCCAAATGGAAGGCTGTGTGAAAAGCCAAAGCAAACATTCTCAATTCTTTTTGAACCCATCAGACAATATAGGAAAAATATGTGCATTTTATGGTTTGAGGGTACAACCTTTTAATTATGTTTTTGCATCGTCATGTCCAAGACCTTTTTTCTCCTCAAAAATTAATATTTCCTCAAGCAATGCAGCTATTTATCTTGGATGAACATGAATTGAAACACAATCTGCCTCTGCAGAGAGAGGCGCAGAAGAGTTATAACATGACACCTAGGGGAATTCAGAACACATTGCAATGCAAACCTCCTCATTTTTCTAGTGCCTTTTCAACTGAGTTTCCTACAGTTCTCTTAACAGTTTCCAGCTATTGTTTTGCATATGCCGTACATGCACGCTCATGGAGGCACTTGGAAAAAAAAAAAAGAACAAGTGCAGGTAATGGGGAAGGCAGGGAGAAATTGAAGCAAATAAAATGTAGGCTTTTTCTCTCTACTGGAGCCGAATGAAACGCAGTTCTGTCATCCAAGACCAGCAAGTGTTCTGGCACATAATCACCTCTCACTTCCCTGCAATGAAGCACAGCCTCATGAGCACAAAGCTAAGGAAGATGTCAATCAACTGCTTTTGCCACTAAGGAATTTTATCTGCAGCAAGACCATAAAGCAACGGTTACAAATGATACTTAAATTAAAATGTACTGAGCCGTTGCAAGAAAATTCAGGCCTACTTTGGAAAAGACATTACATTTAGTGATAATTGAGGCTCTCGAAAAACTTACACCTAGTGTTCAGGCACCAACTTTCCCCCCTTCGAGCCTTACAGACTTAGTAGCTGGCCAACAAATCATACAGCAACTTCCAAAAGATGAACAGCAGCAATAATAGAAGCAAAAATACCAGAATGCATTTGTACTTAATGGATAAGTGCTAAAGTACCAAGAGGACAGTGAAGGAGGAGTGTTTCCATATTCAATCTAATTATTATTTCACAATAGAGAAGTTTTTATGCACATACAACACCTTTCAAGCTAAATCATCAAAAAAACCGCTTCCTACACAGTTTACACAACCTATCACTAAAATGAACCCAGTTTGGAGCGACTGCCGATAAACAGCTTCTTTATCAAACACTGCGCAACAGCGTACTAGGAGGGAAAATCCTGGCTTGGTCACTCCTGGTGAATTCTGACATCTGCAAAGATTTTAATGAGATCCTTTTGGGCAAAGCCAGCCGGGCAGCCAAGACTAGGTTTAGTCATGGGTGAAATTTCCACACACAGTAACACTCATAGGACTTGAATGTCCTGCCGTGGAAGGGTGAAAGCTTCCCCTTGTGACCTCAGCGTCACTTCTCTGTTGACTAAGCTGAATTTCAGTTGCGCCTGACAACTCACCGTCCCCAGGTGTTGCAACCGGGGAGAGCAAAGAACATGCTCTCTAATTATAAGACTCTATTTTGCAAATCCTTCAGCTTTCAGGGGTTTGCCTGGAAAGTACTGTACCACAGACTCAAAATGTCCTGTTATAAAAGGAGGGGGGGAGGAAACAGAAATATGAAATGTGTTCCAAGTGAATCTAAAAATTTTGAAATCTATAAGAGACAGCTGGGAGGCTTCCCATTGCATCACTTGCCTATACTACTGCAAATCCTTCACTTACTCCATCCAGAAGGCCATATTCAGCCCCAACATAAAAAGGTGCATTGCACAAGGCCCTCAGCCCCCACAGAAGTCAATTCACAAGCCAAGCAGTGTGACCTATTATTTTTTTGTAATCCAGAAGAAATAAAGGATAATATATTCTGTTTTCTTGTTTGTAAACCACTGATGCCATTATCGTTTCTGTAACCCAAAAAAAATTTAAAAAATAGGAAAACAGATAGTCAGATTTCTCAGCCAAAGTGTTATTTCCAAACTTACACTTCACAAATAAAAGGTCCCAGAAAAAAAAACCTCTTCAGGCAAGCTAGAAATAACCAGGCCAATAATTTATTTCTCTGTGGTTCAATGTGCGTGGGACACCACCTGTGGTTCATTTAGCTGCAGCAGCAAAAGCTCACCTCAACCTTGGCCACACAAATACCAGAAAACTTAACATACTTACCATTATCACAGTGAGGGAGATGGTTAGTCTTGACACACCACTGAAAAACGAGGCAGCTCCAATGGCGGCAAAGAGACCTGGATCAATCCATGCACCGTATTTATTAGTTTGAACCCCAAAAATGGAAACAAGGATCAAACCGATTATCCTGCCATACAAAGCTCCTGTGTACCTGTATGCAAGAAGAAAAAAAGCAATCCTTTTGCCAATGATAGTGTTTTCTAGAAATGCTTCTAATATTCTGCTGATCCCAGATTAACTGTGGCAACTTCTGTAGCGACTCCTTTCCCAAGAAAAGCTCTAGCATCTTTCCTTAGTATGAGCATTTACTTAGTGCCAATCACTAGCATGAAACTGCCAGATTTACCGTACTTTGAAGAAAAAGGACTATCGGCATGTCTTTCTTAATGTCCTTCAAAGCCAAATGAGAATGAACCTTACAGGAATACAGTCAAAAGTATAGGTCACAGATATACACACCGGGATATTTCAGATAAAAAACCCGCACTTCTAGAGCTCCAGCCTTATATAATTTCTTAAAATTAAGTCTACCTGTGCCCCATAAACCCGGCAAGTAAAATATTACAGCCATATAACAAATGGGCAAAATGGAGTAATAGGTATTAATGACCTGCCCAAAGCTAACCAGGAATGAAGCTGTGAAGAGAACCCAGAAGTCCTCAAACCAACCATATGCTACACTGAAGAGCAAAACCAAAATTTAGCACAGTTGGGCATGTAATTGCTGGCGTGATACACAGCATTTCATTCCATATGCAAGGAATTAAATATACAGATTCAAGCATCAGCCAATGAACTGGATTTGTACTGACATTCACCTTCCGGAAATGATAAATTATTATTACTTATACAATGGCCATATATGATATATATTATCTGATTTGGGGAGCATCATCTTGCACCATTACACAACTTTTTCCCATTTATTCATGCAATTAATTCATTTTATTAATGGATGCAGTTTTAGTAGTTCTAGAATGTTACAAAAATTAGGTTATTGGGTCAGAAACATGGGTGCTGGCTGACAGACTTGACTATCTATATCTATTCAGCCAAGTATGCCATGTTTCAGCAAACACTGTGTATTAAAAATTGATTTAGACAACAGTTTGGGGAGGGTAGGAGGCAAATACTCAGGGGTAGGGCAAAGGCAGAAGGTTGGACACACAACTATTTCTTTTTAGAATTTTTTCAGTATTTGAACTGCATTATCCTGGATACCCACTCTCCAGCCATGACTCCCTGCTTCCTGAACATTAAACCTCTCAACATGACTGTAAGAACTTTGCTCTAGTCTACCACATCTTTCTAAAAAGTACAACAAAAGACCTAACTGCAGTTTTCTCCAAAGTCTAGGGTGTTGATGTCCAAGATTAAGATTCAGGCTATTATGTGCATAAGAAACAGATGAAAAGTCTGGATCTGAACCCGTATTTCTACAGTTACAGGGATGGAGCCAGCAGCCGAGACTCCCTCTGGGTCCCCAAAGGATTCAAATGATCTATACTTGGAAAGTACACAGTTTTGGCTATGGTCCTTCCATAGCTATTCTCAGATGATTTTTCTTCATTCTTTTCCACAATTTTAACATCTCTTTCCAAGCAAACCATCCTGTTCCACCTATATAACCTCCTCCAAGCACTTATAGCTTTGCTATTGCCAAGCTTTCAGCTTGCGATTCGGGTTGTTGCTACTCAGCACAGGCCTTTTGTACAGGAAGCTCAAACCAAGATGGGTGAAGCTTACAGCATAGGAATAACCAGGCCACTGGCAACAGCAGAACCTGCCGTCCAACAGCTGAGGATGAAATAAAATGCCAAAGCAGTGCAGAGGGATGTGTATCCAAATTCTTCATGAGTCCCACGTTTAAAGAGATACGTGATCCCTTGCTTCCCATTTTCAACTAGAAGCGCAGCAGCTGCAACACAGAGGAAGACATGTGGAGAGATACAAAACATTAAAAGGATCCTTTACAAAAAAACCAGTTTGTAGTAGTTCTCATTTGCCTAAACCTGATAAGAAATCAGCAAAGTGCATAGATCAGTTAGTTGGGGTTTACATGACAGCTTCAGCATCTGGGGCACTTTACAGGAAACAAGGAACATTTGTTCTTTCCAGTCCGGTCTGTGTGATGTTAATCTTGATCTAAACAAGGAGAAACTGCAGCCATTTAAGCCAAAGAAAGGCAACCGTACTACTTCAGCAGGGCTCTTTCCCCGTTCCTTTCAGAGGTAATAACTCGGGAACTTCCCACCATATTTGGCTCAAATATGGAATTTAGTTCTGATATATCCCTCAAAAGGGAGCACTACATTACTTTGAAGAAAACCTACGCTATGAGTAAATATACTTGGATATCACCTCAAGTTATGTAAATTCAATTTGTTCCCGGGTATCAATCACTTAGCTCCCCTTACCTTGATTGAAGGTTTGATTAGAATATCTGACTCCATCTGGACCAATCCATGTGCTTGATGAACAACTATATTCTGAAATTTCTCTCTTGAACTGATTTAGGCTTAAATTTAAAAAAAAAAAAAAAAGTAAATGGATGAATATAACTTACCTTAGTGCCTGTACAGACTGTGTCTATTAGATATAAATTTTACACAAAAAGCCTACTTTCCCTTACATCTCCCAATTAAGTTGTTTTATTAACTAATATCTCTAGTTTACTACATCAGTTTATTAATTATTCTACTAAACTAATAAATCTGGTTTATTAATGCTCATATTCCTCTGCATAAACCTCCTGCTGCTGAAACCCGAAATTTCCAAAACCAGAAATCACATTACACTGCCTAAAACCAGAAAACAGGAAAAAAAAAATCTGATTAAAATGCCCAGCCTGGCCTCGATCTCCTCGTCCACACATATCATTGTAACTCTATTAAACAGGATTAGCAGACCAAAAATTTATCATCCCCGACAAACACTTCAGTGGGTAAGCACAGCATCCCAAGCTGACAGATGCATTTGCAGTTAGAAAGCTTTGCACAGGAGAGCGCCATGGAGAGCTGGAAGGACTCGGAGGTTTCCCCTTTCACAGCAGCGCAGGCTATACCCAAACCACACCTAAAAGGTGTTTGTCCAACACATTCTTCAAGCTCTCCTTCGGTAAATACTGGCACCGGTTATTTCAACATCTTGCAACTTCGGCTGCCAGTTATCATGCCGACCATGACCAGCCTTTCTGTACAGCACTACTATTCCTGGACACTTTCTCAATCTCTGTCGTCTGGAACAATTGCACGCTCCAAGCAGGTATGACTTCCTTCTTCCATTAAAATGCCAGCCTGGCCTCGATCTCCTCGTCCACACATATCATTGTAACTCTATTAAACAGGATTAGCAGACCAAAAATTTATCATCCCCGACAAACACTTCAGTGGGTAAGCACAGCATCCCAAGCTGACAGATGCATTTGCAGTTAGAAAGCTTTGCACAGGAGAGCGCCATGGAGAGCTGGAAGGACTCGGAGGTTTCCCCTTTCACAGCAGCGCAGGCTATACCCAAACCACACCTAAAAGGTGTTTGTCCAACACATTCTTCAAGCTCTCCTTCGGTAAATACTGGCACCGGTTATTTCAACATCTTGCAACTTCGGCTGCCAGTTATCATGCCGACCATGACCAGCCTTTCTGTACAGCACTACTATTCCTGGACACTTTCTCAATCTCTGTCGTCTGGAACAATTGCACGCTCCAAGCAGGTATGACTTCCTTCTTCCAGTTTGGAAAGCATCCAGCATGTTTTGGACATCACCACAACCTAAACAGTAACAATATGAACTCTGTTTCTGGAACAAAGAGCGGGAGATCTGTGGTATTTGACCCACCTGATCCCTGCTCAGAACTACAAGGAAAACTGAAAATGCAGCCAACTTCTAGTGCAAGAAAATTTCTTCCAGACCCCAGATTGGCAACCAAAGGAACACAAGATACTTCCCAATCTTGTATTTGCTTTTTACATTAATCCAACCACTCAGACAAGAATATATTCCAAATTCATAATAGTCAATAAAAAATAAAAATCTTATTTACTCCATCCTGCTTTAGAAATCATACGATTGTGTAACCCACTTATAGCAAAGCCTCAAGTTCTATACACGTCTTTACTACCGGTAAAGGAGTGCACACACAAAAACCAGCACATCTGAGAGGCAATTCGAAGCTTGCAGCAATGCCAAAACAACAGAGAGAGAAACAACAGAAGAAAGTTGTTTTACCGTTAAAATACATGGTTGAGCAAGAAGAACAAAGCACAGAGAATGGAGATGTAGGACTTGTTTACACACAGGGTTTTGTACCACTAACTCTTTCTGTTTTAAATCAGTATATTTAGTAGAGACAGACTTCTCCCTGGTGCCAGTGGGAGGACTGCACTGCCACACTGCCTGCTGCAGGAATACATGTGCTGTGCTGAAACCTGCTAATGGAGGAAGCCCACTGCTTCTTTACCTCCTTCTCCTGCCCCCCCACAACCTCCTATTCCTCCTTTTCCCAGGAATATCAAGGCCTGCTGGAAGTGCTACAAAACACTACTGAAAGCACTGTTCCAGTATAAATTTATGAGGATAAGCTATGCTAGAAGGAAGTGCTGTCATACTGGCATAGCCACATACAGCCCCATCTGGAGCTGCAGCTCTTGTACTATCATGGTTTAAAAGAAAAAACATACACTTCACCGAGTTGGATCAGTACAAAAGAGAAAACTAAGCATCTTACAAATTTTTTGTTATGTGGTTCTTACTGGATATCTTAAAGTGGAAAGGGTGCCTCTTACTAATCTGTTGGACCTTCAAAGCTTAAAGACATTTACCTGCCTCTGGAGCTCTGACTAAGAATCTCGGATTACGCTGACATGAGCCAAATCTAAATGTTCCTAATTAAAATTTCACAACTGCAATCATAATTCCCTTTTTTAATTTCTAAGACTGGGAGAACAGTGAACAAGATTCTTTTCCACGTTTAGTCTTGTACCTTATTACAAGCTTACTAGAGTCATCATCACTGCCTTCAGCATATGCATGGCCTTGCAAAGTCCATGGCAATTTGGTGCTTAATTCCCTTCAGATCTATCAGTTTTCAACAGGATGTACTCTTTATAACTTGTAGCCACACCAGATGACAAATTGGCACAAAGACCGTTTAGCCTCTAGGCTGGATCAGCCTGACTATTTTCGATTCAGAGACAGACAAAAAAAGCCATGACATTATCGTGGTTTCAGATGTTTTTCCTTTAGAGCAAACATAGTTTTGTTTTGAAAAATAACATTTTGCAAGCATTTAGTCCTTAAAATAAAAAAGGATGTCGGGGTGAGGAAAAAGGCTTTTCCTGTAGCAATCCAAATAGCCATAGTCACCAAGTCCTGGTACTAAGTAAGTGACAAAGTTTGCTTTTGTGAAGAATATGTAAATACACATTATAGCAAACAATACTGAACCAGGTATTGCAAGTCAAATGACAGTCTAGAATTGGTGGCAAGAATGGGAAAGTATGTCTGCTTTCTATATACTTAAATAAGCTGTTCAGAGTCCAGTCACCAATGGCAAGTTATTCAGTATTTACATACTGAAATTGCATATATGCAATATATGTGACGCTGCCCACTTGGGTTCGTATTATGCAATATATGTGACGCTGCCCACTTGGAAGGAGGAATTCATAAATTTTACAAATTTATAAATTTGTAAAACTACAAGTTAGTAGTGGCCATTTGCAATGACTGAGAACTCAAGTTGTCAATTAACCTCAATCTGAGCAATTCTTTTTCTACCTCCTCTGGATTCCTCATAGGTATTTCTCAAGAAAGATATTTGGACTGCAAAACCTGTATCAGATTCAAGGATGTCTCCAACTGTATGACCCATAAATCCCTAGCCGTTCAGCCACATATCCCCTGCCTGTTTATTAACATAATATTTGTCATTTTAAGTCCCCGGATTACAGTTTGTGCTGTAGTGGCACGCGCCTCTGATGTGTTACCTGTTGGTGTTCTTATATAGATGACTGAACAAATCATGTCCCTCCACCAATAGTAGCTGACTGAAGCTGAGAATAATGAAGGTTTTTCAACAGTTTCCAGTTCCAGCTTTCCAGTTAAAGCACAGCCTGTTTCCTATAGACTTATATACCTATATATAAGGTGTATACACCTTTTTAATCAAAATCACGATTCCAAATTGAAAAAGTCCTTGCATGATACATAACAGCCACGTTTCAGGCCCTTTTCATTTTTGAACTCCCTTTTGTTTCTTTCTTTCTCCTTTTTTTTTTTTTTTCTTTAATTTGACATGATGGCAAATGCCTCTCACTGGAAAAGTTTAAGTGTGATTAAATTTCAGTGATTAAAAGATTAAGTGTGATTCTTGTCTCTACATGAATTAATTTTAAACATTCAGCTCTGATGCACCTTTGAATCTTTCCATCCCAAATCTTTGTAACAACTAACTGGAAGAAATGGTTAATAATTGTATTTACATAGATATGCTCCCGGTGACTCTCCCCACTTACGTTTCTGAGTTGTTTCTCAGCTGGTAGTTTCTCACGCTCATGACTGGAGTGCAAGGAAAGAAATACGGTAAGTATACTGTAACAGTCGTCGTACATACCTGCAGGCATTAAAATAAGTAAATAGACTATCGTGAGATGTAGAAACAGACAAAAACAGAAAGAAAAGTGTCTAAAATCACTAGTGCCAGCAGTTACCACAAGGAAATTGTCCTTTCGTCTTGCTCACACATCCCAGAAGATCAGCATTTACTCCTAAGCAGCCAGTGAGGCCCAGATTCATCCCATCGAAATTCAGGGACTCAACTGTTGCAACGAGGTAATTGACCTCCAACCCCGCAGCCACCAGAGAGCCACCGCTACCTCCAGAGAGAAAGATTCGCAGCACATGGGATGCTCCACATGTGCCCAGCCTCCCCGCCACGTGCCACGTTCAGCCAGAGCTCCTTGCAGGCTACCAGCCTGAGACTGCAACTTGCGCACAGCAAGGACTCAGGATCTATATGTCTTTCATTAAGGACCTAGATTTTTGGTTGGTACTTAAAATTATGCTGTGTGTCAAAAGCAATCCACTGCTTCAATTTAAGTTACTTCCTGATTTATGCAAATTTGAAGTTCCTGATCAGCATGAACAGCTAAAGACTTGTTTCTAACTAACTTGTTAACTTATTGCTTCCCTGCCCTTTCAAAGAGGATGTTATGAAAGGACTAATATTCAGGTAATCAACAGAAAGAAGTTCCTAGACATCCTAGCATACTAGACAGCTATAATGCCTAAAGCAGATTACATACTATCCAGTAGAGACACAGGCATTGCAATCCAAATGGATGAAGAGACTTTACAAGGTCCTTCTACTAGTTTTCCATATACCCATTTTGAAGTAAACATGAATGAAACCAAAAATGTTTGGAATAGAGCACAGCAGGTGGTGTTTACGCTGGCTGCTTTGCATTCGCCAAAAACAAAGGAAGTTTTTACATGAGATAACTATATTTCAGTTATGCATATTTTTCAACATAGCATAGTTCAATGTAACAGTTATATTTCATTCAAAACTAATCTTAAGTTTTTTATCTTAGTTGCGATCAATTTACATTTCTAATAAATTAAGATACACCCAAAAATAAAAAAGAGTTAGAAAAGATTGCAGTAGACATCTGGAGAGAAATTACTGGAACACACAGCCATAACAGTAGTATATCTTCCAAGCACAAAGTTTCATGCACTCTGTGGACTGTTTTAAAAAAGTTCAGGTAGCACATTTATAGAAACCCTCAAGCTGAGATTCAGCTGTGCGCAGTTGTGACAATTTGTCAGACAATCGTATCTCAAGCCTTTGTTTCCCTGTATCTCAAAGATTATAAGCTTATGGGCAGAGCGCATCTACAAGAGATAGATGAAACTGGGAGTAGTTCGGTCTTCACAAAGCTTAGGTCAGGTTTTGTTTCTGAAAACTTAACTCTGGGACAGTTCAAACCCAGGTCAAGTTTTTGCCAAAGCCCCGAAGTCCAAAGGGAGCTAGAAGGACAGCTAGCCTGGAGCCAGTGGCTACATATTTAAAGCAGTAGCCTATCTTCACAGCTAGGTAGAAAAAAATATAATCCTGTCGAGTAACGTTTTAAAGCTCTGACAGTTTAAGTATATATGCATATGTCCTTAAATTGTTCACCCTGCCCATGGAAACACTGAGCTTTTGGAACAGAAGCATTAGTCAACATGATAAAACATTAGAAAAAGAAAGATAGCTCTGCCAGATTCTTGGCAAAACATTATCTACATTGTGATTTCCTCACAGAGAGAAAGGTGATGAATTGAGGAGAAGCAAACGCAGGCCAAGGGGCAGAAGGGCACTTAGGAAGACGGCTTCACCTAATCTATGGGCTGAAGATTAGATATCCAATTCCAGTCAAAGGAATGGTACTCCAGGTTATGTTGTGGGTGTGGAAGATACCGTGACGGGTTCTTTCCAAGTTTAAATGCAGACTGGTTTATACAAGATTATTTTTGGTTAAAGTCACTGTGACATAGTTTCTTTCAGTTGCCTGGTTATGTGAGTTTAATAAAAAAAAAAAAAAAAAAAAAA
>NW_008796043.1:588636-604275 GCF_000699145.1 Aptenodytes forsteri
GTGTTTAAAAAAAAAAAAAAAAAAAAAAAAAATTGTATGGTTCTCTCTTAGATCAAACAGTTTCTTTCCTGCCATTTTTGTTGCCAAGTCATAATAAAATAAGGACTGTGACCTGAGCAGGACCTCCTAGAGCTAATAAAAAGGAAAAACAATCTGAATAGAGTTCATGCTACAAAGTTAATGTAAAAAAACAGTATTTAAAAAAAAATTTAGAGGATGAAGACAAAAATATATAAACAGAAAAGCTCTTGTAAGCACTATAGCCCTACAAAACACACGCTGTTCTCCCAGTTTCAGGTATGATCTGGCAAGGTGCTAACGGCTCCATGAACTTTTGGAGTCAGTAAGGCACCACTCCTAAACAATGTAAAATAACTCTTAGGAGGCGTTTTCTTTACATCTGACACTAAATCTTTGCTAGCTGATCTTAAGTTTAATCCTATAATACCTTCTAACATGCTGGGTCTTCCTGGCTTATGTTGTGGCTTGGGGTTTGGGATTTTTTTCTGAAAAGTAATAAGGAACTATGTGGGTTTTATGTGTTTAAGTAGTTTATGCAAGGTTTTTGTAGTGTACTATGAGAAAGCCAAACCTTTCCTAATAGTAGGGGAAGCGGCTATCAAACACCGAGCTCCGGCTCCAAATTGTTAAAATAATAACTGTTACAAACCTGACCTCTCACAACCAGAGGTCCTTTGGAAACCGTGGAGTTTACACAGGACTAATGGGAGTCACACATGGGACACCACTCCTCATCCTGCTGGTCTGAAAACTGGATTTCTGTTAGGATGTCTCATCGCAGTGCTCAACAGCACGAAGTCCCGAATCCTTTGCAAGACCTGGGAGCAAATTTGTAGCACAACGAAAGAAGCCTGGGCAGTGGAAAGACTCTCCCTAGAGCTGAGGAAACCCGGTTTTCCCTGCCTACCTTACCCACTCCTTCAAACGTGGAAGCAAAAAGCTTCAAGTGAGCTTCCTCAAGGTGTCTCCCCTCAGCGAGATGCTGAACAAACACGGCTGCAAACTGAAAAGCCGTAATCCTGCCGCTAAGAGGAGCTAAAATCCAGTTGTCATCGACGGCATGGGCCGGCTCCAGCACAGTCCGCTCACGGGATCCCTCCTCCTCCTCTTCCTCCTACCGGAGGTCAGATTTCACCTCTGATGTGCCCACAGAGAACCCAACAAGCAGGATGCTCCTCTGAGCAACGAGCGGGACTAGGAGGAGGAGGAGGAGGAGCTGGACTGCCATAGCATGCAACAGCTTTCAAGGACTAAACGAAATGTACTCTTTCTGACCCTATGGAGAGGAAAAATAGTGCAACCTATGGGAAACGTGCGCATCTCTGTACCAATCTGTGGAGAGCTTGCAGAGAACTGACTGTCTGCCTCAACCTATGGTTATTCACACTTTTAGCTCCAAAAGTTTCTCTTTTCTTATTTAAAATACTAACTGTTTTCCTCCCAGTATCATCCGGGTTGCTGATGCGAGCCAAGGCGATGCTTTTCCCTGAAGCTTATGACCTTTTGTTGGCTCGGAGTAGAGGCTGCTGAAGGCATGTCTGGGCTGATGGGAGGAGAGCATCTATATGGCCAACCCGTTGGTCTACAATTGAGCAACCCTCTCTCCAAGAGGGAGGAAAGAGAAAATATACAATAGGATATATAAAAAAATATATGTAGCACGCATAAAACATACTGGTAAGTCTGCCTAAGAGAGGGCAGAAGAAAGGGGCTTTGGTGTGCACCAATTTCCCTAAAGAAAGGTCATCTCAATACTTAAAAAGGACTGAAAACTCCTCAGAAAGACTTCCTCAAAAATGGTGGGAAAAAAGAAAAATTATGTCAAGCAGGTATTCACTAGAGAAGCTTGCAGAGAAACCCAAATTTGCACGATTTACTAAAAATGCAGTAGAAAAGCTCTGAAGGTTTCCTTCCTCCACATTTAACAACATAGTTAAATTATAATCAAAGCATAAAATTGAAAATTTTGAAAATGTTCAAAATATGGGAACCTTTTGTCTCTACCCTTTTCGTTCCAATGGCATGACCCTCTCCAAAGCCTCAAAATGCCAAATGGAAACTCCAAAGCCTAGAGGTAAAATGGCCCCATCATGCCTTATCAAGACATCTGAGGCTCCAGGCTGACCTCCATCAGTAACAACTAGGGATAACTGACTTAGTTAACTCCATACATACATGATGATACATAATTAACTCCAGAAAGTTTTCTATACCTATCCATAACTTTTAAACCCTCTACAACATTGATTCTTCATGCATCTATTCTTCTCACAACAGGCAGAGATCTCCTGCTACATGTCACTAAGTTGATGTAGTATCATCGGAGTAGAGAAGCAGTGGGAGAGCAACTCTATAGGTAAAATACTTCAAACATTAAAAAACATTAAAAAACAAAACAAAACAAACCATGTCTTTTCCAGTCTTATGTACCCACCAACTTTAAATACTTATATGTACTTTGGAAATCCATGTTTGCTGTAACTCTGTTGCACATTATCAAGTACCGGCAGGTGAGATCCACTTTTCCATCCAGCCAATTTATGACCTGTCCTCATTAGCCACTGTAAATATTATATAATCAAGAGAACCATATTATTTACTTACAAGGATAAGCACAGTTTCCAACAGCTTGCTTGTTTTTCTAAGGGATAATTTTGGAATTGAATTAAAGAACTGCATACGTAATTTATTAATCTTTATATTTAGGGAAACAAAGAGAGCTCCCAGAAGACCTCCAAGCATTCCAAGGAGGATGGTTGGAACGAAGGCCAAGACGTTCATGTCCAGCAAGTTCTTAACCTGAGTCAAAGAAAGGAGAAAAAAAATGTTCTGAACATCCTGCCAGTGACATGAAATATTGCACCCTCTCTTACAAAACCTGATACCACAAAGTAATTTCCATACAGGAAATAAATCTTTCCTTGCGGTTTAGGGAGCTCAGCTAATTAATTTAAAGCTGATCTCATGAGAGATGGTGTACTCTTCTCACACACCTCACAGGAGTGGAGCCAGCAGGTAGACACTGGTGTTGGCACACATAGCAGAAACCTCTATGATGCACTGCAGTTACCACAAGCACTCAGCACTTCAGGTTACATCCAAATAACATGACATATTGGCCTTAATGAACACTTCAAAAGAGACTGCTGAACCAGAGCTTTGCTCACTGTGTCTGTATCTACATCATAATTTGGGAAAGTTCCTTTATTAAGTGTCAACCTGCATCCATACGCATTGAGATCATTTATAAGTAAATTTATTTAAGTAAAACTGTGAAAATTGATGCTGATCTGGAACAAATTGCAGAACAACAAATCATAAACGCAGAATACAGTCTGGCAGCTGGAATACTAATTGAATTTTCTGCTTGATTCCTCAACAGGCAGCAAGGATGAGAGCCATATCATGTTTTAATTTATCTTCCAGCCAACAAAAAGGGATCAACAGATCGGTGGCAATCTATTAAAAGCTGTGAGGATATTATTTCCTTAGCCCAGGCATAGAGTTACACAGCTTTTTGTCAAGATTAGGATCTGGACAGAGTAAGAGGTCATGAAATGCTCAAAAAGCTACCTGGCAAGAAGGACTAAAGGCATATGACAAGGGTTGCCTGCAAAAAAACCTAAACTGGTATAATCTTGGGGGTAACGGATCGGAGAAACTGCCAGCCTTCCTTAAATTGCTTGAGCAAGTGCGCAGCCCCTCTTACTGTTCAAACTCTTTTTTCTTCCTCCTCCTCCTCTTCTTCTTGACCCTTAATCTTATTCTTGCTACAACTAGCCTAGACTTCAACAAATCCACCGGGTGGCTGTACTAAACACTGGTGGTATTTCCTGAGAGGAGGAATGCCAGGGTCAAAATCCAGCCAAGCTTGAACAGTTGGTCCACAGGGTGCTGCAGACTGAGAAACCGGGTCTGGAAGAGGGAGAATCCCAGCAGCCGTGCCCAGGCACAAGAAGCCCAACACCTGCGGGGTACACTTGCAGGGAGCAGGGAGAGACTTAAGGTGTAGCGTGCCTTATAATCAGGCCTACAACCATCACATACGTAGGTACTCTATGTACTAAGCAAAACTTTAATAATGCTATTTGTACCAATAGCTGCAAGAAAATCCATCCTTTTCCAAAGGATTTAAAGAGCTCTAATGTTTAAGATGTGGAAATTCAGAGAGAAGTAGCTTAATTTGAAGTAGAAAAATTCTGTTTTATTTACTGCAGGATCCAAATATCTTGCATTATATTCTACTTAATTCCAATCCTGCATTAAAACTAAAAATGGACATACATGGTTTTATTGTTTTCTCTCCCTACCTCCATTTTACCTAAGGGAAAGATATACTGAGATGTTTGTTTTAAAGTAATATATGCACATTACACCGCATGCGTGTGGCAATAAAGGTAAAGTCAAGTGAGTGCTCCACACGCTGGGAATGAAAGGTGGCACAGTGTATTGTTTGTTTTTGTTGTAGTATCAACTACAGGCTTTGGCCAGTCATCAAGAAAAATCTGTTACCTACAGAGCAAGTTTCACCTTCACAAATATTCCAATGGTCTACGTAAAAATAAAGTGAAGCTTCCCGAAAATTTCATGCTCTGGAGTACAATAAATTCCTCTTGTAACATTATGCTAGGTAGAATGAAACTAAAGAAAACAAATAGTTTTCTTGAGAAACATAACCCACAAGCTTTCAACTCAGAGTTTATCCGCTGTAAACTGTGTTGGTTAATGCCACAAAACATGAAAGAAGCAAAATTTCCCCTGAGCCCTGTGTTCAGTGAAATGAAAATGTTTCTGGTTATCTGTACCACACTGAGAGCCAAAAACTATTGAACCCTGCCAGAAGTCATGTTGATAATAATTTTAGCTAGCTTTTCCGTCTAATGACACTAAGAGAAGATAGAAGGAGACAGAATCCACCGCTCCTTTCATAAAACATCCTGAAAGGAGTGTTAAAAGAGCAATGCTTATTGTAAAATAGCAATTGAAGTGAATCCACTCTCCCCTGTGCATGCAGCTGTTCATTACACAATACTTTGGCTTCAGCAATGAATCTGGCTTCAGAAGGCCTGACCTCTTCCCTGTCCACGTAGTCTCACATTTCCGCCACAAATTTTTATCTTCTTGGTTGTGTCACTGCAACTGTTTGGGGGACTGCACTATGAGTCGGTCTACAAAAAGGATTTGGGTTGAAAACCAATGTCTTTTCCGTTTGCCCCAGCTAAACTTGTGGTAAAGCAAATACACCCCAAATACTTTTGCATAGCATATGCAAAATCATTATATCAGTCACCATGCACACAAAAAAATGTTGCCCATTTTCCCAACCAAGGCATGCCTGTGTGTGGACAATACCATAATCTCTGGTTTCTGCATTGCTAGAGAGATACAAGCCAGAAGAAATTCAGAGGTCAATGAAAGTGATCGGGGAATTACCTTAGGAAAAATATACTTAGTAGCAAAAAGTGGACTGGGATTCAGAAGACCAGGGTTTTATTTCTAGCTCTCTAATTTATCTTCAAGTCAAATATAAAGAAGGATTATTTAGGCAAGAAGAAGTGAAGATCATGATACTTGCACATAGATATTGAATCGTCTTGCAATAAAAATGAGCAAAAGACATGATAGTAAAAGCAACTATTTTTAGGTGGACACAAGGTAAAATTCAAAGATCAAGGTTGTGTCGTGCTGGAAGGAATAAAGTAAAGGTAGCTGAGGCTGAAGGTCACCTCCATTGTGCAACCAGGAACAAACAGCGATTATATGTTTTCAAATGTTTAATCTGTAAGCACCAAGGAACAGGGGTACAGTACAGCAATACCTGCAGCAACAACGGAGAGCTCAAGCCAGCTACAGGAGAGGACACCCTATTTAAGAGCTTCTCTGCTTTTTCCTTTACTTCGAAGTATCCCTCTCCTATCCAGCACCAATACAGAAAGTTATCTTAATAACTTATAAGATTAGCTAATAAGGAAACAGTAGATGCTTTGTCTATTTGTTCGCTTTCATTCAGAACAAAACAACTCTGTGTTGTATCTAAGTGATAACCAGATGTAAAGCGTGAAGGTTTCCATATCCACTGATCTGATAATTGTACATATACCATCCTTTCCCCTTCTCCGTCCCCCTTCCCCGCTACTCCCCCAGCAACATGCTGAAAAAGACAAGCCTAAAATCCTGCATCTGTTTCCTCCCACACCCACACAGTACGTACCCAAAATATAATTCTTTTCTCTGCTTCAAAAAATCCAAAATGACCTCTGTAAACAAACCCATAGAGAGAAGAGGACAGTAAATCCGTGGTGAAGGTAGCCATCAAGCAGCAGAAGAAGGTTTGCCAGGCCAGCCTGATGTCCCAGAACGAAGACACTTCTTCTAATGTGAACAAGAGCCCGCCGATGGGGGCACGAAACACTGAAGCTATCCCTGCTCCTGCGCCAGCCGTAATGAAACTGCGCCTGCAACAGGTAGAAGAGTCAAAATTCGGGTAATGGGGAAAAAACAGAAACAAAAACCCTCCATAAACACCATCAACAGCCAAAGCTGGGTTTATGAGGCTGAATTTAAAGACCTGCTGGTTTATTGTGGGGTTATTATAGTGCATCTCTAGGATTTGAGTTCAGATCTGTCCGTCTTGACCTCTGGCCTTGACAAAACCCTCAATCCTACAACATCGTGCGGGGACCACTGCGCCATGCCAGTGAGCTGCTGAACTAGCGCCAACCAGCCTAACGCCAGGCAGACGTGCCACTTCACACCCTGGAAGCAGTGCAGTCACAGGGGTGAAATACTGCAGGGAAAAAAGATAAGAAAGTTTGGGATTCACTAGAGAATGAGAGTACAGCCCTGGAGCCTGTAGGCTCAACATGCCGCCTCAGTCTGTAGATGTCTGAGAAATCCAAGGGGAACATACATGCCTTGTCTCCCTCCCTGTAAAGGTGTGGAGCTCACATACACCCTGAAAAGCAACAAACTTCTGTTGCTGTAAGCTTCACTAGGAGCTCAAATGGCACAGATCTGCACTGTGAGCCAGTTCCAGTAAAGAGGGAAAAAAAAAAAGAGAAGAAAAGAGAAGAAAAAAAAAGAAAAAAGAAAAAAAGAGAAGAAAAGAGAAGAAGAAAAGAAAAAAGAAAAGAAAAGGAGAAAAAAGAAGAAAGAAAAAGAAGAAAGAAAAAGAAGAAAGAAAAAGAAGAAAGAAAAAGAAGAAAGAAAAAGAAGAAAGAAAAAGAAGAAAGAAAAAGAAGAAAGAAAAAGAAGAAAGAAAAAGAAGAAAGAAAAAGAAGAAAGAAAAAAAGAAGAATACTTATAGTGTTGTAAAGAAAGGCATTAATGGACAGTCTTCCTTTATACATTTATTATTATTTATTTTCCTACACACAACATAATTTTCTTTCCAAAGCACCCATTTCATTATATGAAAACAACATCCTGCATCAGACAAATGTTACATTTTTACAGAAGGCCACAATATGCAAAACAGAGGGAAGTATATAGAAAGAGGAAATAAAATTATGCTTGAATTCTGCCTTGGAAAATTCGATTCAAGTCCAGCCTTTGTGGGGGATACTGGGGTGATGCTGACACATATAATGCACTAATCACTAGTGCTCACCAGCTTATAAAACTTGCATCCTCTGGATGTGCTACCTGAGACCTCAGGGATAATTTGCAGAAATGCTGAGCATTCCGTACTAGCTGAAGTCAACAAGTATACAAAACACTTGAGTATTTTTAATATTAAGAAATGCCAAGTTCTCAGCAAAAATAACCCAACAGATCAGAGTAATCTCCAAACATTAGGGGGCCCTTTTGACTTCTCTGTGGTGTCCACAAATTTTATCAGTACAAAGATGGGTGGCAGTGAGGATGATGGACAGAAAATAAGGGAAAAGATTAGAAAGTTCATGTGTCAAAGACCTTAACAAAGCCCACCAGTAAAGCTACACAGGCAACTTCATGTCTGATATTTCCCAACTCACAAATGCTGAGTTAGACAATCTTGTGCATGGATTTTTACTTACACGTTGTATCTTCACAGCGACATTGTTTCCACCAGCAGGGAACTCAAAAGGTACTGCACGCCGCAGTAAAAGCTGGGCGAGCTTTGCTTGGACGTCTCCAACTTCTTGCTCTAGTCAGTTGTACGTGCTACGTGTCCCACCAGTAGTATCAACAATGATATTATAACACATCCGTTACAGCTGCCCGATGGAGGGATGTCTTAAGATCCTTCAACGTCCTAATGCTTGCTGAGTTACTGCTCTACCTGTGACTGTACTTGGAGAGGGTACATCTCTTGAGCCTACTTAATAACTCCAAAAGATACCAGGGAGTGGGAGTCTTTCATCCTGGTCTTTGTAAAGAAGCAAGGTCTCGCTTAAACTGAAACTTGTCTCTGCTGCTCACCAACAACCCTCTCTGTGAAGGGGACTTCTACACAACCTGTCTCTCCCAGGATGGTTCCTGACTGCAAGCTAATGCTTTTTTCTAATTATACTATAACTGGATCCTGCAGAGAAAAACAAAAGTGCTCGCTGCTTCTCTTACTGCAATTGCCGATTTCTTCCATGACTAACACTTTGTTTAACTAGCATGTCTCAGATTTACTTAAATGACTGATCTTAAAAGCCTAAAGGCAAAGGAGATCCTGTATCTTCCCTTTGGTGCTGTTTGATTGTCTTTTAAGCTACAGATAGTTCACAGTGGCTGTTCATTTGAATTCTTTGTATTTCTTTAGGAAATTAACACATGGGAGTCCTTCTTTTTTTCCTTGCTTTAGAAAAAAAAACCCAGTATTGTATGGGGTTTTGTATGTCAACATGACAATAAATACCACCCAGAAGACATAAACTGGTTTATAATTTCTTTTTCTGGAAACTAATCTCATTAATTTCAGTAGAACTGTTCACAAGAGAGAGCTTACCAGAGTTATCTCACAGACACGTATGAGCAGCGAAGAGACAGATTAAAAAAGTGTCACAATTTACTTTTTCAAAACTAGACAAATAAAGCAAGGGCCCCCTGTACACATTGTGCAATCCCCATCATCCCTTTTTTCCTGGGCCAGCATCGTTAATTTGAGGATAAAGCCTGTGTCTAAAAATCCTGCATTTTTCTCCCTCATACAACCCAGAAGGCAATGGGAAAAAGCCTTCAGTATTAATGTAGTATTTCACAAGCGTTCAGTAAAACAACTTGTGAACTTTCTTTTAATTAAAGAACTTTAAAGTTGTTTAATTAAACAACTTTCTTTTAATTAGAGTGGGTGGCTTTTTCCCCATTCCAAATTGACAAGCAGCAGGAAGGCTGAAAGATTGCTGGAGCAGCATCTCCATTTCCCTTCCAGATGCAACGGGCTCGCCAGAGACTCACTGGACACCCCCGGGGTGCTGAGGGCGGGCGGCGGGGTGGTCCCCCGAGAGCCTCACAGCTCTGCCCATCACTTACTTATCAGCTGAATTGCGAAACCTGGTGAAGATCGGGAGGTGGACGCCAAGGGTGTCCGACTGCAGCTGGCTCAGGCCACAACCCAGGAGAGCGCTAAAAGTGATGTATAATTGAGAGCACTCTTTTGGTAAATTATTCGTAAATCAGCCACGGTTTAAAGGCAGGGGAGGACAGAGCCTTAGCCAGCGCGCAGCAGCAAAGCTAGATGGGTTTCAACAGATTTAAACATGGAAAATGTTGAACACGTCTTTTAAATATGCAAAGTCCCGTTGACATAAAGCAGGAGACTATTAAAGACTTTCAGATTCTTGACTCAGAGACTTAAGTGTCTCTTTTGCAAGGAGCGTTGTGATGATAGACCATGAAACGCCTTTTGAAGAACTGCATGTTAATGTCTGCCCAAGTGTGGTGACACATCAGTCTATAGCCCATCGTTTCAATCATCTGTTCCCAGGTTAATGACCATGGCAGTCAGAACAGCCCTACTACTAACAGAAGATGTGTAATGATTTAAATTATTACAGTGTGTTCCCAGGCAACACTTCAAACTACATTTAAAAGGGAAAAAAACCCAATCCAAACCCTTAGTGAAATGAAAAGTCTATTCATTGTGTAATCTTGGAAGACCTTTCTACAAGACTTAAATTAGGAGCCTTAACGAATCTCTCAGAGGTTTTTAGCAACTTACGTGTGTTTATGTTTAATAAAAATGGTGGATGGTTCCAGCTAAATTAAATAAAACTAGCTCTTAATTCCTATGTTTTGAAAAGGTATCACGTTAATACCGTGCTGACTTTCTTCATGGAAATATGATTCAATTCTTTGGCTCGTGCATCACTGTTACCAACCCAGCACAAAGGAAAAAAAAAATCACAGCTGCAGTCTCTGAGCTCCTGGAGACAAATGTCTGAAAGCAAAGAAAACAAAAGAAACCTAAAGGGAGAGCTAAACCTTGGTAATCATTGTCTGGAAGGTTTGTGGCTGCCTCTGACTAACCATGCGCTCCTATTTTTGAACAGCTGAGTCATCCCCTAGGGTGCTGCACCTCCATGCAAATAAATAAATAAAGATAAATCCATGGAGTAACAGAAAATGTGAAAGGGTGGTGGGGAGGAGGACAGGTTTGGTCAGGGCGGTGAAGAGGAAGAGAACAAACCTCAAGGGTGAATACTTTCCAAAACCAAAATGATCAGAAATAGAACAGCAAACCAGCCAACAAATTATCTATATCGTATTAGCAGAGACCAATTTTACCATCTCTACTCAAGATACGGTTTAATAATGGTAATAAAGTGCAGCAGGATTCTCCTCTAAGCGGTGAATAAAGGAAATGATGTCACTTACCAAAACAGCAAAGCCCAAAATCTGGCCTGCAGTTACTAAGTTTGGCTGTATTGCAACATAGTAAATTTTAAGAACCACTCTGACTTACAGAGCAGGACTGGGCAACCCTCCTCTCCCCTTCTCACCAGGCCCCGGACCAAAATAGGGTGATGGGGATTCTCTTTCTTTGTATATAGCAAGGGGGGATAAAAACATTATCCTTCAAAAAGACTATAAAGCCTACTTTTCCCTACCTGGAAACATAGTATTACACTACTGCATGAACAACAAGCAGCTCCAACCTGACTTGCAATCTGCCATCTGCAGAGCTTGCAAAGCAGCGCCTGGTTTCTGTGGTCGCCCTTAGCTGGCATCGGCAGCTGCCGTGTTTGTAAGCTGGAAACATGGACCCCAAGGGCCTGGCTGTCCATCATTGTGCGCCTTGCACAGCCACTTACAGCACTTCTGCAGGTGGCTGCAAAATTGTTGCCCCTTTTGTGCGCAGCCACTTGAGACTGGCTTTATTTTTATACAGACTTTGCATAGGTAAAAGCGGTTATGCGAGATGCAAAGCAGCCGGCAGGCCATAGCTGCGGGACAAGTTGCTTTTGAGAAACGAAACTGACTGCAATTGTCCAGATAACTGCTTGCTGAGCCTCAAGGGGAATCGTACTAGGGAACCAAGCCAGTATTTAAAACACGCAGTGAAAAAATGTTTTTCTTCACTGCATGGCATGAATAGTTGTGCTAATGCAAAGGAGGGGAAGAGCACAGGTGAAAAGAGCTCTCAATGCAGGGTATTTTTTAAGCCAGCGCTGCCACCAAGACAGACATTGCAAACCCATACCCTCAGCCTGATAGCTTTAACTTTTGTCTGCTATTTCTTACCCCAAATGGATCATGGGACCTTCTGGCCCACAGAAGAGCCCGGAGGCTACAGCCAGCACGCATGAGACGAATGTCCCTAAAAAGGTCTTGATGTTAAAAAGATGTTGAATAGAAGTGCCATTCAAATACCCAATGATTTCTGGCAAGCCAGATGGTGAACCTGCTGGGCAAAAGAACTGCAAAGGAGGAAAAAAAAAAAAAAAGAGAAACAGAGTCAACAATCATTACATGTTGATGTGTTAGGTGCGTCTATGGACACGTTTTTAAAGTCCAGCCCTCATCTTGCTCTGTTCATGAACAATCTTTCCCAGAATTAACAGGCGATGTAGATATGCATATAACTACTGGCTATGCACAAAAATTCAAGCTCCCAACAGTGTTGCTATATGTGTACTGGGGGTAATGAGAGAAGAAAACAACTGATGAGGGCCCCTGCCATCCCCCCCGATACCCAAAGTCAACCAGCCTCTTGTCTTTGCACAGACTGTCTGCGAGGCAGGGTGTACGTGTGAACCTGCGTGATTTGTCCAGTCAGTTCAGACTTTAGATAGCTTAAAACTGGTCAGTTATTACCTGTATAACAGCAAGCTCCCTTTTCCTACTGTTGCTGGATTTCAGGGTAAGTTCAGTAAAACATTCACTTTTTCTCTCACCTATGCTGTTAATTGCCTGTCTATAATCAAATTGAACACAGCGGGACAGTAAATGACAGAAAGGCTCAATGTTTTAGCCTTGCTGCCTCGTAAAAGTACTGATCTGGGCTTTTAGCACAGCTAAAAGATCAATCTAAAACCAACAGTAACTTTTATATGGACTGATGGTCTTTGGCTTAGGCCCCTTCCAAACACCGAGTTTTCATAAGTTACACCAGCTGCCACTTGTATTTATTTTATAAACACCACATGCTAAGTGTAAATTGCATCGCCACCACCACTGATTTCACCCCAGACACTTTTATACAAGTTATGGGCGGTGGAATCCAGCTTTAGGCTGAAGGCCAAGAAAGACCGCTCCAATTGGGTTGTATGATAGAGGGGTTTTTTAAATAAAATACTGAATTAACCAGTATTTGGAAGAGCAAGAGATTTGGTTTATCACAGCGGTATGGGCTTATTGCGTAGGAGACGTAACACTTACCAGCACTGAGCCTGAAGAGAGAACCACCATGGCCAGTCCAGACCCAAGTGCACACAGCCAGGTCATGTGGATGTTGCCATCCTGTCCGGTTGACAAACAGATTACTACATCGGCACCCACAGACCAGGTCCCGCTTTTCAATGATCTTCTGTCCCACAGATTTCTGCAGGCAGAAGGTGTACCATAGGGAAAACCCAAAACAAGCAGTGCAGGCTCTTCAGAAGGACAGGAGTGAGTAATGGTAAGGTGAATGATGACTTTCAGAGTCATGTTTTTTTTCTACGACTTCTCGCCCATCTCTAAAAACACTATAAAGCATATGTTGTTACTCATCAAGGCTCTTTTCAGGTCACAAGCAGAGTTAAAGGACCTTAAGAACATGCACAAGAACACACTAAATGCTGTCTTCAGGAGACATTTTGCCTGAATGGAGGCTTCAAAGTCTTACATCAGTAATTACTTTTATGAATTTGCAGCTATTATTAGTAGACAGAATATACGTGAGGAAGCTCTCTCCTGCTTTATTTTAACCAAAAGGACATCTCTCATACTAGGCCTTCTCACATTTAAAAAACACGTTTCAGTCTCCCTGGGTTTTCGGTTTGTTTGTTCGTGCTTGGGCTGACCGCAGCTGTGCTCTCTCCAGAATTCCTCAGCTCCCACATACTTTGCCGCCTTCCACAGCGCTCAGCTGTGATTTGTCATGTGTGTAGGTCAAACACATCCCTTGCATTTCTGAGGTCACAGTGTTACAGCCAGCCACCGCAGCCTTCCCGGCAGCATGTCCCACCAAGGCTTTTGTAAGCGCATCGTGCTGCACAGCCAAACAGCAAAGCAAAATGCACGAAAATGAGTTTTGCTCATCCGCAGCTGAAGGAGGTGTTTAGATGAGAAGGTCTTCCAGAGCAGGAATTACATGTTTGTACTGATGTCAGAGCCTGTGAGAGCTTACCTCCTGCCCTTCTGTATTAGTTTAATACAATAGGACAAATTTTATAATACAACATGACCCACAGTGTGTGTAACGGTTGTTGTGATGCCCTGGAGTCAACCTGTGGTTTCTTTCTATATATTCTTTATTTATACTTTAGTGTGTATATATACACACATGCATGTATATACATACAAATGCATATATACATATATGCATGTGTACTCATCCACTGTTTATATATTTTATAAACATACGCATAGTTTGTATATAAGAAACCCCAGGGAAATAATATTCCAAGAGCATGATATATGCTTTCCTCCTGGAAAGCATAAACTTGTTCATTTCTTGGATATTCCTTCTGATATATTCAGCCTCCATCTGTTCCACAGACCAAGTCTTCCCTTGCATTTCTGTGAAGTAATTGAGATCTGTCCTTCAGCAGTTGGCAGCATTATTCCATTATCTTGATTTCACAGAATAGTGGAGGACACATCCATGTCTCCCTTGTACTGGAGAGCCCAGAACTGGACACAGTACTCCAGATGTGGCCTAGCCAGTGCTGAATAGAGAGTAAGGATCACCTCCCTCGACCCGCTGGCAACACTCCTCCTAATGCAGTCTAGGAGGCTGTTGGCTGAATGGCAACGCAATCACCTGGTCTATCAAGCACTGCTTCCTTCCAGTTTTGCTTTTGTCTGCAAGTTTGCTGAGGGTGCACTCTGCCCCATCATCCGGGTCATTAGGGAAGATATCCAACAGTGTTTGGCCCCAGTATTGACCCCTGGGGTACACCCGTGGTGACCAGCTTCTGGCTGGACTTTGTGCTACTGATCATAGTGCCTTGAGCCCAGCAGTTCTGCCAGTTTTAAATCCATCTCACTGTCCACTTATCTAACCCATACACCACCAGTTTGTCTATGAGGATGTTATGGGAGACAGCGATGAAAGCCTTGCTAAAGTCAAGATAAACAACATCCACTGCTCCAGTCATCTCATTCTAGAAGGTTGTTATCCGCTGTAAATCCATGCTGACTATGCCCAATCACCTTCTTGTCCTTCATATGGTCAGAAATGGTTTCCAGGATTATTTGCTGTATCACCTTCCCGGGGGTCAAGATGAGGTTGACTGGCCTGTAGTTCCCTGGATCCTTCTTCTTGTCCTTCTTGAACACAGGAGTGACACTGGCTTCCTCCAGTCCTCAGGAACCTCTCCTCAATTGCCATGACCTTTCAAAGGTAATTGAGAGTGGCTTCACAATGACATCAGCCAGGTCCCTCAGAGAAGGCATCGAGTACCTTGGCCTCTTCCAAGTCCTTTGTCACCAAGTCACCTACCCAGTTCAACAAGCCCATGTTTTTCCTAGTCTTCCTTTTGTTGCTGATGTACCTGTAGAAACCTCCTTCCTTTCTTGTTGCCCTTCAACATCCCTTATCAGATTCAACTCCAGGTGCACTTTGGCTTTCCTAACCCCATCCCTGCACACTCAGTGTCTCTGTATTCCTCCTGGGTCACCTGTCACTGCTTCCACCTCTTGTGTGCTTCCTGTTTATGTTTGAGTTTTGTGAGGAGCTTCCTGCCACCTTTTGCTTGATATCCTGCTGTGCTGGTTTTGGCTGGGGTAGAGTTAATTTTCTTCATAGAAGCTAGTATGGGGCCATGTTTCGGATTTGTGATAAAAACAGTGTTGATAACACAGGGATGTTTTAGTTACTGCTGAGCAGCGCCTACACAGAGCCAAGGCCTTTTCTGCTCCTCACCCCACCCCACCAGCGAGTAGGCTGGGGGTGCACAAGAAGTTGGGAGGGGACATGGCAGGGACAGCTGACCCCAACTGACCAAAGGGATATTCCATACCATATGACGTCATGCTCAGCATATAAAGCTGGGGGAA
>NW_008796043.1:604308-623875 GCF_000699145.1 Aptenodytes forsteri
TTTCCTGGAGATGGCTGAACACCTGCCTGCCGATGGGAATTAGTGCATGAATTCCTCGTTTTGCTTTGCTTGTGTGCATGGCTTTTGCTTTACCTGTTAAACTGTCTTTATCTCAACCCATGAGTTTTCTCATTTTTACTCTTCCAATTCTCTCCCCCATCCCACTGGGGGAGAGTGAGCGAGCGAGTGGCTGTGTGGTGCTTAGATGCCGGCTGGGATTAAACCATGACACCTGCTCATTGGAATGGACTGTCCTTCACCATGGAGGAGATAATCCCTGAAAATCACCCCGCCCTCTTGGACCCCTGTTCTCTCCAGGATGGTGTCCTTTGGGATTCTTCCAAGCAGATCCCCGAACAGACCAAAGTGCTGTCTTGAAGTCCAGAATTGTGATCTTGCTTTTTGCTTTTTCCCCTTCATCTCAGGATCCTGCACGCCACCATCTCATGGACACTGCTGCCCCCAACTTTCACATCCCTGACCAGTCTTTCCTTGCCTGTAAATATGAGGTCCAGCAGAGCATGTCCCCTCATTGGCTTCTCGATCGTCTATCAGGAAGTTGTTATTAACGCACTCCAGAAACCTCATGGATTGCTTGTGCCCTGCTGTGTTGTCCTTCCAGCAGATATGGGGGTGGTTGGCTAAAGACCCCCACGAGGACCTGGGCCAGTGACCATGAGACTTCTTCCAGTTGTCTGAAGACAGCCTTGTCTAATTCTTCATGAGCTAACAGTCTATAGCAGACACCCACAACAACATCATACATGTTGGTGTGCCCTCTAACGCTGATCTGCAAGCTCTCAGCTGACTCTCATCTGTCCCAAGGCAGAGCGCCATCCATTCCCACTGCTTTCTCACAAAAAAGAGCAACTGTCCCTCCTAACCATCCCAGTCTGTCCTTCGTATCCAGCCACTGCAGCACTCCAGCAGTGTCAGCCATCCCACCATATCTGTGCAGAAAAGGAGCTCATCTGCCATGCTCCAGCCTCAGCAAGAGGCCCCAAGCACTACTCACAGCCCCAAAGCTGCAGAGCTGCACCCTCCCTCCGGAGCTTGCTCTGGGTTGTGGCCTCTGCTGAGTCAGGGGTAATTTCTCCCCTGGGTGCTGGGGACGATCTCCAGCAGCTCCCTGCCGCCGTTGCTGAGCACAAAAGCACTGTCAGCCCAGACCCTGGCCCCCTTCTGCACAAATTGCTGCGTCTGCTGGCTGCACGCCACGCTTGATGGGTTATACAGGCTCCCCCACAGCACTGGCTCGTAGGATGTCTGACCCTCCCTGGTCAGGATTCAGCTGGAACAAAAGCTCAAAGCCCCTTTCTCACAAGCAGCTCTTCAGTATTCATACTATCTACCATAGATACCACAAACCAAGCGAAAATTTTACCACCTGCTTCTCTCTACAGGTGAGAAAAACAAGCAGTCAGGGTCAGAGATGCCTTAACATTTACATTGGTTTTAGCCATTCAGTGATTTTTACCACCACCATCCCAATTATCAGAGAGGTGATGATACCCATCAAGGACAAATTAATCATTCCACAATAATCTATTACAGCATTAGCAAAAGATAGCTGCCCCAGACATAGAAAGAACTATATATCTGATACCAGGTCCACATTCACTAAGTACGTTAAGAGAAACCTAATCCCTTCCCTTGGACATAAACAATACCTAAAGCAGCACGTGCCCCTCATGTACAAGGAGGAAAAGGAAGGCCACAATATTTTAAAGACTGCCTTCATCAATCTCATGACAAGAACGCCATCAGATATCATACTGTACTACAGGCTAAGTTGTAGGAAAGGACACCAAAGCATGCCTACACAAAGCACCGCAGGATATCTGATGTTCACACCCACCTAGACAAGCAGTCCCTCTAGTCAGTTAAAACTTCACAATGTGGATTTTCTAATAAACAAACATGTAAGAGGTCACTCTGACTTTCTCTTGCTCACCTGCAGGTAATTTTCCACCAGGTCCCATTTCAGTTTGATGAGAGAGTCAATTATCTGGTGAATCAAAAACCCCAGCATCCCAACTGCTGTTCCAATTAGCCCCATCAGCAGCCATCGATCCCACTCTTTTCTAGAAATAGGAAAACAGTTACCTCTCAGCCTATAGCACAGGACTATTTTCCATGCTTCCTCTCAAAAAAATGCAAATTCCATTTTTAGAGCATTTTGATTATTAACCGTGACTGCATGAGCAAGAGACTGTTTTTGCCAATATATCTTTAAAAAGTGTACGCTCAACAAAACTCTACATTCAGGTGGAAGCCATTTCCATTTGGGTAAGGAACATAGTTGAATTTTTTGGGTTTGGTTTTGTGTTTTTAATATATAAGTAGCAGTACAATCTGCTTTCACATGCTGATTGATTGATGCCATCTCAAAATTTAATTATGTGACTCAGTAATTAAGCATTCAGTAGAGCACTCAGAACTCATTTCAAAGTAATTCCTGTTTTTTTCTACTGCAACTAATGCACTGAGCACCTATAATATAAATGTGCAAACCTTTACCTCTAGTTTCTGTCTTTCCTAAACTTATACTTCTAATAGTAATTGTGCGCCAATAACAATTTCTGATTTATTTCTAGTATCATCTAGGACTAGAGCACCCCTACGGAGATTCAAACACCGCGTTTCGTGCAGATTACACTAAGAGGCAGTGAATTTCAAGAAAAGTCTCAGTAAGAGAACATTCCCCAAACCTCTGCAAAGTCTCTTCCTTTTAAGTTGTATACATTGAGTAGTTAATACATTTTTTTTTGCATATTCAATAATTTGTCAAGAGCGAAGGCATAAGCACTTTCAAAAAATGCTTTTAATCAAAGTTGCTTGCCACTTGCCCCCCTTCTACATTCTATTAAAGTGTTTTCCTATGTACAGAAAACAATAAACAATGTTTTCTTAATTCCTTCTGCTATCAGGCATCTCCCTGGATTGTCCAAATTACCCATAGCTTAGAGGCAACTTAACAGTATTTAAGGTAAGTTTACCTGTATGTTTTCTCTTGTAGCCATTTCTTATAAACTTTACTGTGTGAAGGCAAATAATCCAAACTCTCATGGGCTATCAGGTGTTCTCTCTCCTCCTCCTTGCAGTGATAATATGCTAAACTTCTTCTGCTGACGCTGCATTTCTTCCTAAAATCCTGAGAATGAATCAAATCAGGCCCATGATCTTCTGCCATTAACATTTCCTCTTCACCCTTTGCCACGTGTGTCCTATGGAAAAAATGTGATGACATTACAGCGGCCTCCAAGAATCTTTGGGATGCCAACAAGAATGATGTGAGCCCAAGATCAGTCTCCTTGAGACTGAGAGAGGAATGGAAAACCACGCGAGGATGGAGTACCAGTGGTGCAGAGATTGGCTGGTTTCTGTTTGGCCTTGGTTTGCTGTGGCTATGCACAGACCCAGCACAGTCGAAGCAATGAAAACTTGCCTGAGCTGGAGCTCTCTGGTGAAGAAGTCACTCCAAGAACAGACCAACCACTGTAGCAAGAGTATCACACCGGCTCCTTGCTGACTGTTCAGAGGACAGGGATGTTTAAGCCATAGGGGCAGGGCTTTGTTTTAAAGAGGTGATCACTTTCTCTGCTTTGGGCTGTCCAAAGATCTTGATCCACTAATCCGATCACACAATTTAACTAAATAAAACAAAATCTAGGTTGCAGTGACATTCAGTTAAACCCTGAATTCTCAGTATTATATAGGCACCCTAAAAAAGCCTATTGTCTAACACAATTTCCTTTGAATTTACATGTCAAATTTATTTTTAGATGGATAAAAAACATTTGCTAGACTACCAAACTCACTACAGCTTGGATACTTTACCCAAGGTAGTTTGCAAGTTGGCAGTTCAATCAAAGCAGAAAGAGACTTGACGCATGTCAAATATTTACTGTAAAGAAAAATCAGTAACATGCTGTGTGTTTGCCACCTCCAAGGTGTGTTTTTGGTTACTGAAGACAGAGTAGAGAAAGATTGCTGCTGCTCTCCACTTACTGGCATGTGGACTAATTTGGAAAGGTCTCATCTCAAATAATGAGGAAACATAAATAGTTCCTGGTTGTCAGTTAGTGAGTACTAAATGGCAAGAGAGAAAAAAAGATCTTTACACAAGCCACATGCAAATTGTCTGAAACCAAGCCTTTTGAACCTACAGTTTTTGCAATGCTGAAAGTTTCCTTGTGGCCCACTACTCACACTTCCCAAATGTAACGAAACACATCATCAAGGCAATACTGCCGAGGGCAGGGGGGCACCTCCGTATAGCAATGGCCCAAGTCCAATTTCTTATACCATGACTGTGTTTTTTTGCCAGCTCAATCAGGCATTTCGTTCTAGAGATTTCAAAAGTACTATGCAAATTCCAGACCTGGCAACTCTCAGTCTGAGAAAAAAAGAGAAAGAGTTAAAGAAGAGAAGAGAAGTGGTCTAGGTGGAAACCAAAGACTTTAGAAAATAATTGTTGCTGGAAACTGTGTGAATGGCTACAAGCAACAGTAAATGCATTAGAAAAGTTAACGTTCCTTTCCTTACAGATGTAGGGAAATAAATTTATCTGTGCCACCAATACATCCATAGAGAAGTTATCTGACAACAAGCACACGTTGTGTGATCAATTAAATCACTCCAGTCAAAGGTGAATTGAGGAGGAATAGCCAGGTTCTCACTCTGATTTTGACCTGTTCTTATCTAAAAAGTGGTAAGTGCTTTATTAAACACAGTAGCTCAGACCTTAGTTTTGGGTTTAAGCACAAAAATTGTCTTGAGATTAGAGTGCTAATTTGTGCTTGTACAAAAGTTGGGTTTAACTAGTCCTATTCCAGGTTTAAAACAGAGCAAAGGAAAGCAGAGCCCAGACAAGAAAAGCAGGCACCTGAGCAGAGCTCCTGGCTGGACCCCACCACTGCTTCATTCAGGGATGCCCAGTCTGGCTACCACGAGGTCTCCATTTAGCCCATTTCTTAATTTCTGGAACATGGGAATTTGTATGATGTCTTTTTCTAGTTGTGTTAGATCAAACTGGTATATGTGAATAGATCCGGGTATTACAGAGATTGCAGCATAAACAGAAATACAAAATCCACTGAACAATACAGAAAGGGGGAAAAAAAAACCCCTGAAACTAAAGCTACCTTTCTAGGGGAAAGGGATGAGGCTAAGTCACGCTGCTCACAGACAACACAGATATACCTCATTCCATGTCACGATGATTTGTTATGTAAACAGGACGGCTGTTTTTCCTCAAACAGGAATACCATTACCATCCATAAGAGCATACCTGAGCATTTGCCTTTGCTGCCCCTACTTGCCAGAAGACCGAAGCTGACAACTCCTCTTCCATCAGACATGAATCCAACCCAGTCTCTGCGGCAGCGGCTCAGCTGTACTGCAAATTCTCACAGGCACCCGCTCATGCATTCAAATTTTAAAAAACAAAATGGACTAAGAATGGGGTTACAGACTTTGACCCCTAATTATTTTTTTCCCCCCCACGGACTCCCCTATAGTTTACTTAAACCCAGCAGTTCGCTCACTCATCTGAAATACATTTCATGAACCTCTGAGAAGCAGTGCACAAATGGCCAGAGTCCAAAACCTAGAAGGCAAAAAGCAGAGAGATCTTTGAGATTGCAGGGGGAGCACAGCTACATCCCAGAGATGCAGGAGTTGAGACAACTCTACGGAGGACAGACAAGGCTTTACAAAATGTGTGTCCACACAGGGCATTTGTTCATTATTTTACAATGAAACCTGAAGAAATTTTCCCTCCTGAACAGAAAAATAGTTATTTTCAGAATACTTAGATGAAGGCGGCAAATGCAGATTGGGGTTGTAAAAGCATTCAGTACCAGAAATTCCTCTGTTAGAAATACATACTGCTTAATTGCCCTGTCAGAATTTGACCCAAAACCTATGCATTTTGGCTGTCATTGTTAAATATGCTCCCACGCACCTCCCAATGCCAAACATGAGTTTTCACCTTTCTTCTGCAAAGTATTTTGGAGGGTGCATTATCAGTCCTGTAAAGTCTGCGTAAGGATTGTCCTGCTTTCTGCAATAAGTTTTCATGTCCAAGGATCTCTCTGCTTATCCGAGCTTCCATAACTCAAATTTTGCCATGGATAAAGGCAACCAGAGGCAATGATGAAAGAATACCTTCTCAATACTAGAAGATAAAATTCCTCCTCCCCCCGCCCCGAGGAGAGCAGAGAATCCAGGCTGTGACCAGTTCCCAGGTTTTCCACTCTTCTGACTTCGATACCTGCTTCTGCAAGGATTGCTACCTTACTTGTAAGTGTTCTTACCTTGGAGGGATCACAGCATAATTGGGAACTGCTGCTTTGGAGACAAGGAGGGAAAGGAGTCTATATTCTGTGTTCATCACCACAGAAAGCTAGTAGCTACTTTGAGTAAATGCTTTAAGGATTCAAATTATAAACTGAATCTTACTTAGTTGGGGGAGAGTTATGAACTATCAATGTGGGGAAAAAGCGTGCTTTCAAGACGCCGTTGGGGAGCCACAGAGCTCCTTGTTCCACTCCCAAGCAGCTTCCATGCAGACCACAGACTCCTCGCACAAGGGCGAGGGCAAAGGAGGGTGAGCAGACACCAGCACAGCGCTCTCCTCCTCGGTAAGCATAAGCAGGCTGAGCTAGACTGCCTCTAGTTAGGACCTGGAAAGTAGCTCCCTTGAAATTAGAAAGATCAGCAAAGGATCAGACCACTGCTGCTTGGTGATCTGGATTACAGGTGAGGTGTGGTGAACAGAAGAAATGCAGCTACCACATAATCATCACTGGCTGGCCATTCCAACACAGTTTTCAGCTACCCCATCTAACTCCTCTCCTAAATAACTGGGGAGAAGAAGCAACACAACTTTATTTGCCTAAATGTTTTGCAAGTGTGAGAGTATATGCATGCATGCATGCGTTTTTTATCCTTTAGAAGACCAGGGTGGAACAATCCCAACCAATACTGCAAAAATACAAAATAAGTATTGCTAAATTACAAGCCACAGCAAATAAGAACTACCCACCAAACAGCATTAGCGATACAGCATGAATTTAATACCAAAACATTTCGCCACTTGCTTTTAAGTAGTACAGACATAAATCAGATTCCAGCTATTACACATAAAAGCACCTACAACAGAACTCTCATTCTTGCTATGGTTGTACTAAAGCACTCCTACCTGGGCACAAATTACCGCTCACTTGTATATCTAGACAGCTATATAATGTAATTTCAGTTGTGTAGTAGCAGGCATGTAAAAACCAAGCAAGTACTTAGTTGGCACCCCAGTTTTATGTAGACAGAGAACAGCATATTTTTTGAATGGTGTCAGGAGTTGTATATACTTAAATGATATGAATTCCTTCCCTCTCCACCGCCCCCTTGTCTTCAGCTACAGGCTCGTCAGTGCAGCGTATGTGATTTGTGCATCTGTCAAGTAAAGCAGTGCACCATTTTTGTTGGCTTCTGTTTTAATACTCATTATCATACAGATATTACAGAATCATAAAATCACAAAAATATGGTAAAGCATTAGAGATTGAGAGTTAACGTTGTTACACTGAATGAATAACACAACAATTCCAAACAAATCTTAAGGTAAAAAGTGAAGAGTATTTGAAATGCCAGAAGAAATAGTTACTACTCTAAGAAACATGAGCAGTTCAGAATCTATTTTTTTTTAACAGATTGCATGCAGGGCAGTAGAATGAAGAGCTTCCGAAGCAGTACTCTATTCGCAGCATCCCACCCTGAATATCAAAACCATTACACTACTCATTGAGGTGACACTCGAAGATTTTAAATAATGAGTGTTTAATGCACAATCTGAATGACAGCTCAAGGAAGCAAGTATTTATCATAGTGATTGAATAGCGATATAAAAACATTGCTAACTAGAAACATCATGGCTATAAATTTTCATTTCACATTATTTCAGTACTTCAAAGTTACAGCATTTAAGGAATGAAAGTATAGCACTAACTTAGCATGAGAATTTTGCTATAAATGCAATGACTCGTACATTTGATGCTGACTGTAAGGACATAGATGTTTGAAACATTTTCTGATAAGGCTGTAACAAATCTAATATATTGTTACATGTTAGTAGTGCCTTATGAGATTGTAAATTTAATCTGCAAATCTTCATACAGAAAAACCGTACACACGACAGGAAACTGTTTCAGAAAACACAAACCAAGATGACTATGACTGTCTCCACGAATCCTGAAACTGTGGTGTTGGGGCAAGGAGTTATTTTAGAGGTTTCTCAGAAGCAGATGGTCCCATAGTTCAAAGTGCGACACACCACCCAGAGATGAGAAATAATGCTCTCTCCTGAAACTGCAGTCCAGCAAACAACAAACAGTGGAAGAAACTGTCGGCCAGAAAAGGCAGGGCTCAGGGTTGCTGGCAATTTGCCTGATACCGCGACAAGAGCAAAGAGCTTTTAGTGTAGACTAGACTCTTCTCATTAATAGTATTGACTCTATTAACTACACACATATATTTAAACTTAAAACTGCCAATCACCAATCACTTAGATTAACCTGGGAACTGAAGAGCCAGCCACCAGCATCACACGTTTCCATGCTTTTGGTTTACACGGCTCCTCATGGTGGCAAGTTTTGCATATCAAAACCTGAAAGAAACAGTCATCTCAACCTGCTGTACTTCACCACAATGTTTAACAATTTTAAATGCAGGAATATTGTATCTCAAAAAAGTGAAAGAGATGAATAGAGCTGGGTTAAGTCCTGTCAGGCTGAATTTAAGGAGTTCCAAGTGCCAGTTCATCTCCCAAAGTCATTCTGCGAGGCTCAAGCCTCTCTCCCATAATTAACCCAATTTCCATGACACTGGGAAGATCTGCTAGAAACACTCTCTTCCACATCTTGATAACTTCACAGCTCTATTGTTTGAGCTCTCATCCTAATTATAACAGCTTTTATTCCTGTGACAATTGGAAAAAAATAGCCAATTTTTCATGGTCTATTCTCAAGTCAAGTCAGTAACAGATGTGTTTACCTCTACCAGGTTTCTTCTTTTCTTGATCATTTTTAATCAGTAGAAATTGCAGAGGGAAATCAAATGCTTCCCCGCTCCCTTTCTCAATCCTGCATACTTAAAAATATAATAGTAATAATTCAAAATGAAAACAGCCAATATTTTAAAGCAGCATACCTACACATCTATAATAGGGAGTGGGAACAAGCACAAAGCAGCTGATGAAAACCTTACTCGTTTATGTCTGTGTAGCCATTCCTTCAGTATTTCTGAGTTAACAAATATACAGTATATTTTTTAAAAACCCAAACTGCACAGTTTATACATTATAAAACCATGCTTACATTTTATCCATACTGCATATATTAAAAGCAGAAGGTTGGGATGCTTCCATTAAGAAATGGTGAAAAGTCATAAATTAGCACAGAAAACATGCATTATATCAAGAGATCCCAAGCACTGGTTATTTGTGCATTATCTCAACATCATCCATTAAGTTATCCATTTATATAGTTTGGCACTATTATAAATAATAAAAGGCTTTTTATATTTATCACTACTTTAAAATGGTAAAGACTGAAAAACTTCACAGAACTGTTTGAATATGGGAATGCTACTTGAGAGTTGGCATACGACACATTTTAGAGAATGGAATTCACTGCACATTCATTTACAACTGTTAAGAATTGAGCTGAAGGTATACATCCATTTAGTTTAAAAAAAAAGTTACAAACTGCATTAACACTAAGGTAATGTAGGAAGCTGATATTGTAACCATTGAATGGGGTACTCATTCCTATGGAAGTTGAGATCAGCTAGTGAAATGTGTTCTTTTGTATTTTTTTAAAGCAGCGTAAGTAAGTTCTTTTCATACTTCCAGCATTACAGGCAATACATCCCTCATATCATTTTAGCCCACGATCAGTTGGGTCTGCAAGAGAAAAGGTATAATACACTGCTTCAGGGAATAACGCAACCCCCAGAACAGGTGAAAAGCGAAAACCCTCTCCCACAATTGTTTCATTATGTAGAGTTAGCACAGAGGCATCAACAAGTTCTAAAGCTTTTTCTTTGTTTTTAAATTATCATTAAAGAAATACCACAGGCATTCATCATGTTCCTCCAATACCTCCCCACCTCAGAAATCTTCCTAGGCTTCACAAAGGAGTTCTGAACACATTATTCAGAAAAATTTGTGAAAAACATATTTTGTCCCACTGCTTCACTTCTACCTGGAATTTTACTTGCATAAAAAACCAACAGTAGTTTTAAGTCACCTGGTTTTTGTTACAGTAACACATATTCAGACTTGCTTAATACCGGTTTACTCCTCCTTCCCTAACAGTTGAGACTAGCCACGCCAGGGACAATCTGTCTGAGTTTTCAAAACCTAGAGGTCAGAAGAAAAACAAGTAGTAGTCAGACATCCTGCCTCTGTCATAGGACAATTACCAGGTGGCCTGCTAAACGAGCCTTCTGCATCAAAAGATAGTGTAAGAGAAGTGTAATAAATATTTTTAGGCCCTGAATTATTGTCCCAAAAGCTACTAAATAGGAAATACATTTCCACAAACTCACCATATAAGTAACCATGTAAAACACAAATACTTGTCTAAATCACACAGTTTATTATTATTATTATTATAGTTGATCAGCTGTCATAGGATGCACTAAAGTTTTCCTTTAGGTATCCCCTATACAATAACAAACAGTTAGGAGGAGCATGGATTACGCATTTATTTCATAAGAGTTGAGGGATTCATTCCCGACTGTCTTGCTGGGTGTCAAGTATTCTCAACTTGCTTTCAGGAAGATGAGCGCAATCAAGGCAGTTGGTAGGTGCACACCTTGCAACATTTTATGTACTTTATTATCAATGAGTAAGGCACATTATTTGTAACGTGGATATTGCCATAGGTTTGCTCATTGTATCTTGAGGTTTACGAAGCATGAATCATACCGTCTTTGGGGTTTTTTTTTCTTTGCTTCATAATAAACTTATCCCTCCCTCGAACAACCAAAACACAAGAACTTTGGCAATGCTTCAGAGCACAAAGCTAGTTTAAATCCCGGTTGATGACGACCAACATAAGAATTTTCAAATGCAATCTGAAAAAACATTATATTTCGAATTTTTGCACTTCCCCCCTCACACAACTGGCTTAAAACAGTGCTCTACTTTGCAAGGTGCACAAATACAGTTTTGAGAAGAAAAAAAGAAGTTT
Source organism: Aptenodytes forsteri (assembly GCF_000699145.1). NCBI lineage: Eukaryota > Metazoa > Chordata > Aves > Sphenisciformes > Spheniscidae > Aptenodytes > Aptenodytes forsteri. Next base: position 615,567 of record NW_008796043.1, read on the forward strand.
GCTAACAACAGCAAATTCAAATCTTGCCAAAAAGAACATAACACAAATTAAATACTTATAAGAGGAAAATTAAAATTCTGGGATTAAGTAGTTTACCTAAAAGAAACCACAAGAACATGAGAAAACAAATTACTAAGTAAACACTGATCAGACATGGATACATGTAAAACAGCGTAACCCTTCTGGAGGCGAGTAAGCAGCAGTGCTTGAAAATCTTCTTCAGGTAATAAGAGTTTCGGGGAGGCTCTCGACTTTATGGACTAGTCAAAGACATTTTAAAATTTCATTATTGATTACACTTAGACTTCTTCCAGTGTGAGCAAAACGGAAAACCAACACACTTAAAATCACTGCAGGAATATTTTTAGTCATCCTTTATATTACATACCCTGGTGTCAGAGATCAGGTCCCTCCACCACTTTTTTTTCTTCTGCAAAATGTATCTGCTTACAGCTGGATATGCAGATTTTCACAGATACAAATGGTTAGAGTACAGACAAGGAGGAATAGCTGTTGCGGGATCAACTTGCACCACATACAACCAAGCAAACAACCAGCCCTTTTTCATGCTCTGTGAATAAGTCAGTCTCTTAAATTATGTTTCCAACCATATAATAGTCTATGAGTGTTTCTCATTCTCTCAATAGCTTATGCTGAAATTTTACCAAAAATTCACACCTCAGAACTGTACAGTTCCATTATTTTAATTGATTAAATTTAGATTAGCAGTGTTACTGTAAGAAAAAAAGATTTAATGGCATCAAAATCATTCAAATTAAATCAAGTACGAAAATGTTGCAATGCGCTTCAGCCAAACCGTCACAAATGGTATGTTATATAAATAGAGACACGAGGTAGCTGGCAGCTACAAATCCACCAATTCTGGAAGTGCCCAATTTGTCTAAAAATCATAAACTGACAAATACTAATTAAACCTTTCCATTAAAAAAAAAGAACACCTAGTTTATTGCTTTTAAAGGTTCATTCTTTACATCAGAAATAGGCAAAGGCATATCAAAGGAAGTTACCTGGCTGTTGATGGCTTTTGATTGTATTCACTTTCTCAAAAGAAACACTAAATAAAATTTTGAATGCAAATAGCTGACTCGCTCCCAATGTTACATGTCCTCACCAAAATGAACAAAGGCTTGCATTTTCCAAGGGGGAGGGGGGGAGAAGGTATAATTTCCAGAAGAATAGCATTAACTACTTTCTTATGAGAAATCAGTAACAGAACTAAAACCAGTGTTCCCACCAGGCAGAATACATTGAAACAACAGACCAACAACTGCAGGAGAGGCAGAAAGCACTCTAGCCATGAAGACAGTTGGGTCATGGCATATGATACATGGAATGCAGATGGAAATATGATTATCTGTATTACAGGTGTAATTTTTATCAAAGCTTCCTGAAGTTTTTTTTTTGTATGTTTCAGAAAAGGCAAAAGTGGAACAGACAAGGAAAAAAAGGTAAGAAACATAAAAGAGGAAAAGATGCAAGAAAGCAAGAATCAAGGCAGCAACTGCAAAAGCAAGACAAAAGACTGAGAAGTAGGACAGACTTCAGCAATGTGGTCTGAAAACCGCTCAGAGGTCAAGTAAGCAACGTGAAAGTTATGCTCATTTCTCAAAAGAATCCGGAGGGGAGGTGGGTAGGCAAGGTGTTTTTTGTTTTTATTTTGGAGTTGGGTTTGGGGGTTGTTTGTTTTTTTTAAATATATATACACACACACACACAGTGCAAGCTTGTCTAAAGAAGTGGTACTACAGATGACAGAACGTACTCCTCTGCAACAAACGGAATACCTTGATCTCTCAAGTAAACTAAGCATACAAGAGTGGTAAGAATAAAAGGTGCATGTAAAACCAGCAGCAATATTGTTTGGCTTTCCACTACTTCTGCAAGTTACTGTACATATATTACATCACTATTATAGAAATGGCACAGCCTCAGACACTTTCCACATTTTATTTACATTTTAAGACTAACTTTAATCTCAATCACATATCCATACATTTCCTTTGTTTCACTAAAACTTAAATGCATGGTTTATTAGAACAAAGACTGTAAACAAATATTTGCCATGTCCGATACATGTAACACACAGGAGCTGCTTAACAGAAATTAATCCCCCCATTTTATAAATACAGGTATCAAAACAATCCTGAACATACTTTGTGACACTACTAGTAGTCGGCACCCACACCCTTGCAAAATTAAACAAGATGAGCAACGGTATTCACTGTACCTGCTACTTTAAAACAAATTTAACTGCAGCTCTTTTACTAAGCAAGATGGATAAAGCATGCCATTTATATTTTGCCTTCTCGAGGGATTATTTTCAGAAACATATATTATTCCACAGCAATCTGACACTTTCTGTCATACTTTCATCTTGTAACACCTGAATTCCAATTTTAGGCTATTTCAGGCTTATGCTTAAATGACAGTGCTCGATAAGAGAAAAAAAAAATTGTGCTGCCTTTTTCTCCCATAGTGCCTGAAAACATATTGGGCATACATATAATATATATATTCTTACAAATGTCCAGGTCATGTATACCAGCTGAAATTCTTTTAACGTGTGGGTGTTTGCATTGTGAGATTTAATCAAGACATTAACATGAGTAGAAGGTTGTTGTTTTAAGACAGAAGTTTGAGAATCAGCTAAAATTAATTGTTGTAAGTTTGTCCCTCTGGAGGTTGTGGAAGCTTCATATTTTCTTTGGACATCATTAGACGTCTTAGCTCTTGAAGTACAACCTTAATGCTATAAGAATTTTGCCATTTTGCTAACACTGGTATGCTCCGTGCATCCACCTGGAAAAAGAAGAGGGAGTTGTAAGTTATGATGAAATACAAAAACTCTACATAAATAACTGCTATTGACCTAATTGTTCTAAGAAAGAGTCTAACCATTCCCTGACACTTTCTCTGTGGCATAAAGTCCCTGTGTTCATAAAATATTTTAAGGAAAACAATCATATACTTACACACAGATACAGATTCTGCAGTAAAATCCATGCAGGTGGACCCTTCCATCTGTGCTGATACTAACATTAGTGAGAAGGAAAGGCGGAGGGGGGGAAGGAGGAGATCAGCAAACAGTTCACTGCAAAACTGGAGCCGTATCTTGTAAAATGTATTAGTTTGTTTCAAATTACCCCCAAAAAAGAAAAAAGTAAATCACCTTCATTATGCCAATATATGCACTTGGGGTTTCCTCAGTTCTTTAAAAGAACCTGCCACACAAGAGTCTGTAGAATACCTTTCTAAAGGAAAATTTCCCGTGTTTTTCCCTTGCTACAAGTATCATTAGTGACTTATTTCACATCGGTATTACATGACGCTTCTGATACATCAAGAGTCACTATGTACTAAGAAATGGCTTGAAAAATTGAAATAACTGATTCCTAATGCTTGGACATTTCTTAGTTCTTTGCATCCTTCTTACAGTAAGTCATCTTATGGAGCCGTGAAGATTACTGTACATCACTTACCAATTTGAATATGAACTGAAAGGAAAGGACATGGGACTTCTCCTATGCGTTTATAAAACCTGTGGGACAATTTACACAATTATATTATAACGGGGAGGTTTCCATAGGAAAGTCAGCAATTGAAAGTCAGCTTGGGAACTGTTTTGGCAGCTGGTAAGTCCTGGCCACCCAGCCCCTGCAAGGAGGAACTTAAGACAGAGGGGCCTACAGCTGTGCAACTGCAAAGCAGGCCCATGGGCAGGAATAGGGCTATTGCACACTACTGAATTCCATTGGCAGAGTAGCACAGGCAGCCCACACGGTTATTAAAGTGCTGGAAACCACTGCTTTATGATTTAGGCAGCATAAAACATCAAGAAGTTTCTTATCCCATCTTAATTAGGGCAAACAAAGAAAAAACAACACTGGAATCAGAAATAAGAACGTTAACACAGACGTTTTATTTCTCGATTGTTCGAAATGAGGCTGCCTATTTTCAGAACACCAGATGAGACTAAACCTTTTTGTAGGAAGAAACAGAGGCCAAGGTTTAACAACATGCTGGCTTGGGCAGCAATACTAACCCAAGAAACTTCTGCTGCCTCTCACTAGGCACTTGTTCCTTTAGCAGTACTACTGCCTATCAGCTCAGGTGAACCATGAAATGTACGTGGAGCCACTTTTTGACCTGAACTGATAGAACCCACCCAGTTTAAAAACACCACCTTGGAAAGAAATGCCTAAGCAGGATCCTCAATCCCATTCACAGCTCAGTACTATAAGCATTTCTCTTTGCACAAATAATGTTCTGCTCGGAGTCAGGAACCCCTTAAAGTCAGTAGGGCTGCCAAAGACAGTATATCATCAAACCACAGTATAGAAGGCAGTCGGCTTATTTAATAATTATTGCAAACATTAATAAATTAGGAAGAAAAAGAGCATCAAAAGGGAAGCTCCATTATGCAGCAAGATCATGCCAGTTTAAAATACACATGAATTATGAGCTAATACAGAAAGGTTTTGAAAGTAACACTGGTCAGACCATCACTGTAATTCCTGTACTACTACTACTACTACTTTTTTAAAGCAGTATTTGGTTTAATGTGGTAGATAAAACAGGCCGTATCAGAACAGAATAATCTTTGCAACTGGAAAACAGCTTCTCTTTTCTTAAAAAGCAGACTATTAGATAAAACCACCAGTGAGTAAAAGGGAAATTCTGGTAAGAGATCACCTGTGTTATCAAGTAGCAGCTTAAGTAAGGCATCATTTAGCCTGAATCTTTATTCTGAAATACCAAGCTCTTACAGATCTCTTCTTCTCCAATCCTAGATAAGATCAAAGAAGGACACTCCAGAGTTTCTATCCAAAGAGCTGGACCCAGCAAACTAGGAACAACATGAATTCATTTCAAAAGTTAGAATAGTAAATACCACACTACTCAAAACTGCTCTCCATATAGAAAATGCCATGAGAAATGCATGACACCACCATTTTTCCTCATGGGGTCCTACAGAAAGAAGAAAAACTTCATGGTGGTTAAGTATCACGGTAACAGAAGAAACAAGGGCTCAGATCTTACATTCACTTAGCGTATAGCTGCAGATGTTTAAGAGCTTATCTCCCCCCTCTCACACACACACACACTTATTAACATTTGTTAATACTTCTCTGCAGCTAACCTGACATCCTCTGCAACTTTGCAAAACGGAACAAAATGTAAGAGTACTCCCTGAATGCTTTGGTATAAGTCCTTTGGCAGACCAGTAGTTTAAAAAATTTCCACGTTAGTCTGAATCACAATACTTTCTACTAAAGGAGCTGAGGAGAAATCACATTACATGTCACTGACCTGCCAAAAAAAAAAAAAATATCCAATAATCTCCCTGAGAAAAACAGGGGAGAAAGAAGCCAGAGTAAACAACTATCAAGGACCAGGTAATGGTTGCAACAGAAGATTCCCAAGCAGGAAAGACATGCACTTGGGGGTGGAAGCCCATGTGATAAAATGTTTTAGAAGACCACTGGTAAACCAACACGGATAAGAAGAAAAAGGTAGGTTTAGATTTCCATAGGTTTGAGAAAGAAAACTAATATAATTATCTGTTCAGATAAAGACTGGGTTAGCAAAAAATGGCTGGAAAGGCAGTTGCTCTGGGACTCCCCAAATGAACGTCTTCAGCCTGGCAGTTCTGCTTTCATACCATCTTCCTTTTCCTCGCTTCTCCTCAACTGTGCCTTTGTAGGCTCTCTCAAGTCTGGAGATCTGCCTCAATTACAGCACATCGCAGTCAGCCATCAGTGCTGTTCAAACAATGCAATTCTACATACACTGGCTGTACGGGAATATGAGACCTGATCACTTAGAAGTAAGCTCCTCCAGCTTTTCTTTCTTGGCTGGGAATTTGTAGCAAACAACTCAGAGACTGTAAACTCTGCTTTGACAATGTTATGAATGTTTTCTGAGTAAAGACTGCTAAACATGACATTTTCGTTGCTGTTTATCTCAAGTCTCTTTTCTGTAAGTCACCAACTTTTTTCATGACATCTTGCAGCAGTAAAGATTTTGGCTCAGGTTCTGTTTTCTGTGTTGCAGAATTTATTTCCAAGTTAGTTAGCACAATAAATTCACTTTATGAAGAACAATGATAAGATATTTGGAAGAATGACACAAACTATGTTCAAATCACACAAAATCATTAGGTAATATTCAAGTACACATCCTGAGACACAGAGGGAGACATTTCAAGGTCACAAAAAAGCTAATAAAGCTGAAAACGGCAACCTGAAGGCTATTTTATTCTGGGGCTACAACATTGTAAATCTTTAAACAATAGCAAGAGAAGCAATATGTATAATGCGTAATTTTTTCTAAACAATTGAAATTAAAACAAATAATTTTACACTATGTTGCAAAGTATTCAGTGTATACAGTGTAATGTTCCCAATATCTTAACTTTAAGAAGTAGCAAACTGCTTAGTCTACAATAAACATACTCAAAGCAGTAACTGGACAACAGTTTACAGATTTATAGCTGAGAGAGTCCCAAGTGAGTTTAAAGGAAACAATTATTTCCAGCTGTAAATGGTATTTAAATGAACAGAAGTGATTGCAAATCCTGCAAGACAGACTGCTGAAGAGCACTCTCACAGATGCAAAAATCAGACATCTTCAAAAGACTATGGGAAAATAAATAGCACGTCAGATTGCAACCTGTGTTTTATCAATACAGGATACACAAGCCTCCAAGAGAAAAGACCCCGCAGCATTAAGAATGATAATTTAAAAACAATTTTACAACAGTGTTTCCATTGGCACATAAAGGCATTTTGTCCAGCCCTATGTAAGTACTTGGACTAGCTTTTCTGAACTTAGTACCCTAATTTTGTATACAAACGTGGTAGCTCTATAGGCAAACTGAAAAGCAGAAATCCACAAAAACTCACTTGCAGATAAGAAAAGGAAGGCAATTTAACAGGGTACTCAGAGCACTTAAGTTTACTATTTTGAGATAAAATACTCATGAAGTAGCACTTCCTGCTAAAAATTTATTTGCACTAAATTTATCGAACAGCTATCTCTGGGATCCCTGAAGATATGCTGCTGATGGAAAAGTTACTTACAAGCAAAACTCCTCTCTCCGAATAATCAAACAAAAAGTCAATAAACTTGTAACTGTCAGTACGGATAAGTGATTACACATGCACTTTTCAAGCAAAGCATAAAGGGACTTGTAAGTCAAGAAGGTTGAGAACCACTGCCAACAAGGCAGTTTGAGACTAGCTTCCTTAGACCACCATTAACTCTAGCACATATCCATCTCCCCCCTCCACCAGTCACGCTCCAACTCAACAGAAATTATCACCCTCTGAACTCATGCTGGGGGCTCTACTTTTCCTCAGGAGTTAACTGGCACACACCTCCTGTAAAGTGTTCCTTAACAATGCTACAAATGCTTTGAGTAGTATGATAATACTGCTGTGACATACAATTTCAGTTGCTGTTTATCTCAGGTCTCTTTTCTGCAAGTCACCAACTTTTTCAACTTTAAGCAATGTGATCAAAAGCTGGCCACATGTCAAAAAACAGGGTGCAGAAGCATGGATAGTAGAGCTTGTCTGCAGATGAAACCCTGTCATTCATTCAAAGAATACAGCAAACCGCTTTTGATCTATTATATATGAAAGACGATCAGAAAGTGAGAGAGCAGCTTGGAAGAAACACAAAGGAACTAAAATAGGAAGCAACGTACACTGTTCCAGGGATGCTGAAGGTGCCTCCAGTTTATCTGACACATTTGGCACAACTCTAGTGAGCACAATGGCAAAATAAGCTAAAATGCAAGATACCGGGACAATGGGCACATTAAAGATTACATAATAAATGAGTTTTAAATTCATTAGTTATGAAAACTGTTTTCATTAAAAATACTATCTAGTCCTATTTAAATCCATTAAAAAAATAAGTTATGTGTTTGCATAGCAAATCCTTCATAAGATATACTGGTTTATAGAACAGTTGGGGAAAAACCGAATTAAGGTTTTGTATAAGGTTATAAACTTATTAAAATCAAATTTTCCTGTAGCGATGACTGGATTTTAACAGTGCTTTTAAAACCAGTTTAAATCCATTAAAAAAATAAGTTATGTGTTTGCATAGCAAATCCTTCATAAGATATACTGGTTTATAGAACAGTTGGGGAAAAACCGAATTAAGGTTTTGTATAAGGTTATAAACTTATTAAAATCAAATTTTCCTGTAGCGATGACTGGATTTTAACAGTGCTTTTAAAACCACCAGGCGGAAGAGCATCTTCGGTCATAGGCTTG
>NW_008796043.1:626404-649733 GCF_000699145.1 Aptenodytes forsteri
GTGGATGCCCCATCCCTGGAAACATTCAAGGTCAGGTTGGACGGGGCTCTGAGCAACCTGATCTAGTTGAAGATGTCCCTGCTCATTGCAGGGGGGTTGGACTAGATGACCTTTAGAGGTTCCTTCCAACCCAAACTATTCTATGATTCTATGATTTCCTGTCACAGTATTCACCCTATTCCTCAGCAAGCTGAGGGAGTGTAGACTTCTCCAAACAAAAGCTCAAGCCGACTGACTCGATAAACAGTAGCCTGAAGGCTCCGCAGGTCTGAGATTCTGCTTCCGGAAACCAACACCTATACTCTCAGGCATGCACAGATGAAGCAACGAGGGCATACTTCTTTACTTCTTCAGAATAATACATGTTACTAGGGAGAGGTATGAAAATAATATTATAAACATACCAAAAGCTCTGCTGCATTCCAGATTGGCAGCTTTCGCTAGTCACAGCCTCTTAATAAACATATATACTTAGGCCACAAGCCACAGTTGCGATGAAGGGCAACAGCTGGTTTGTAGATAGCAATTTTAATAAGATCTTCAGGTAGAGTAAAGTTGTTGGCTACGCAAGAAGTACTTTCAAATTAATTTTAGATTATTTCTGAAGTGGTAGTGCACTGGCTTTGGATGACCAAACAGTACACTATCCTACCACCTACAACAGCTCAAACGAACTCCTAAGAATCTCTCCCTCCTCTACAGTCATTGAGTCATTGAGATACTTAAGCTTCACATTTCAGTACTGTTAATTAGACAAATGCAAATCCATCTTTCTTTTAAATCTTGCAAATTATTTAAAATCCAAAGATGTTCTCTGACTCACCTCTAAGTATTACCTTAACCCAATTACTTTGCATTCACTAGAGACAAACATACACACAGACAAGTGTGAAATATTATTGTATTTCCTGCTGATATACACATATACCACTGTAAATGCAAGGCAGCTCACATCCCTCTTCACTGAGCAATGGAGTACCTCAGAGTTATTCACAGGACTAAAGTACCTAGCGAATAATGGAGTAACAAACTTGCTTGAGCTGCTGCCATTGCTCATGTACGTGAACTCATCCCACCCTAAGTGCAGGATCAGTGAAAGTAACTTACTGCAAATTGATCTTTAAAATGAAAGTGATTACCATCTATATCAAAAGACCTTAAGGCTGAAGCTCACAATCACTTTGGATTTGAATAAACCCATTAAAAAGAAAATAAGAGTTTAAATACATCGGTTCATTATAGGTGAGTTACTACATTCCGAGTGAGACTCATCAGGAATAACCTCCATTTTCAATTAATGGAAACATCAGATAGTTTGTAGTACTCCTGTCAGAATATGAATCTAATCCCCTTTTATAAGCGTATTACAAGGGAAATACCTACACATGGCTTAAACACTTATTTTTTTCTGTTCAAGGCTAAAATCTTCAGCTTCATTTAAAAGAAGCAACTGTTTCAATACTATAAATAATGCTCGTCTCATTGATAAGCCACTAAGAACTACTAACATATTGTAAATACCTAAAGATTTGAAGTAATAGGCAACCAAAATTTGATTTAAACCAAGTACTTATATTGTAAAATTTAAATATGAAAGCAATGTCCAACATGCATATTCCTCACCTGGGTTTTTCACAGAAATAATTTATAGTACAGATTAACAACATGGTTGATCTTACCATTTCAACTTACCATTCCATTGGAATTATTTATTCCATTCATATTAATTTTAGTTACAAATCTAACTGTAGGAGGTGCTTCTGGATATTTAGGTCCACACTCTACTTTCAGACTGTATATTCTGTTTTCATAGTTTGTCTAGAAAGCAAAAAGACAGACTAATGCATTGTACTGAAAGCTGAATATTAATAAAAAAACAAAGCAAAGGCAAGAGGAATAAAGATGAAGAAGTATGAAATAATTATAAACCTTTTAAAATTATGTACCAGATGATGGTCTTGGATTACTGATTGATATTCCACTGTTTTGGTTATATTGATTACTTGATGAATATGTATGAATTACACTACTGATTGACTGCACCATACAAAAGTTTTAACAGAATAAAGTTCTTTTTTTAATTCACATTTACTCTTATCCCTCCTACCCACCTGCATTCCCCAAAACAACTTTGGCGCGGTAGGGGGCTGAGACAAAATCAATAGTCTTTAGGAAAATTACCTCTTTCTCATGTAAAAAAAAAAAAAATACCTAACACTGCCGAAAAATTGGGAATGGGGAAAGACAAAGATGCCAATAACCCAACAGCTAAGACACAACCTAGAACAAGATGAAAATAGTATTTGCAAAAAACATACTCTAGAAGTAATTAACACTCCAGAAGATATCTAAGCCTTCCCCATCTGAGAATTGCTTGGTTTTCTAGAGGATTTATAAACTTCGGACAGTAAGGTGACAGCTAGTTTGCAGAAGACATCAGTCCAAAGTGACCATGGAACAGATCATTCTAAGTGCAAATGTATTTTGAGAAAGTCCAATTAGAAATGAATATGGTTCTATCTTTTTTTTAATCTTGTCAAGTAGGCCATGCATAATAAAAAGCGTCAGTGGCTCTGCTGGTCACTGATGTACGTGCCTCTGCGCTCCAAAAGGAAGATAAACCCAGTTTCTACACTTGTCTTTCCATTGGCACAACAGATACAGCTAACATGAACCCAAAGCAGTAACATGACTCTGAACTTTCCAGAAGTACCACCTTTAAGCTATTCTGCATCAGCCAGCTGTCACTCTCTCCAAGTAGAAGTATCAACCACACAGTCAAGTTACCAAATGACAGTCCACTCTGTGGTCAATTAAAAGGCAGAGTGGAAATCGGACTACTGAAGCACCTTAACTGTGCCCTTTAATTTCAAGAAGCCACAGAGACTAAGCAGCAAGTGGGTCAGAAAGAAACAAGGCAAAGCAGGACATTCGTTGTCAGAAAAAAGGTCTTCTATTATTCTTTCCCATTAAAAGCTAAAGGCCCAATAAAAGTAATCTTGTCCTGCTACAGGTGACATAGCTGCTACCACACAGTAACAAAATTTCTCATTATTCACTCAGATAAAACAATTTACTTCCCCAGAGAGGGATGCTGTCAGTTATAGTGGAAATAGGCCAAAATGTATATATACTGCTCACAACTCTGAAAAATCCTAAGAACGGCACTCATTCTCATTACCTTATTCCTACCCAGGTGGCTTCTCAATTTTGCTCAGTTTTTCAAGTCACTGTTTTACTGCAAGCCAAGCATCCCTGGCTAGCTCCCCCCCCAAAAAAACCCCCACATTTTTTCAGGATCAGAAAAATGTTTCCTTTAATCCAAAACAAATCTTCCCCTCCCCCCTTCGTGTTGGTTCACCCTTCAAATGAAGCAAGAAAAAAAATAAACCTGATAAGCAACTTTTGCACGGCTCTAGAGAAGCCACATATGTGAAGAAATTCATGATGCGGACAATATTAGCAATTTTCTCTGTGTTCTGTCTAACTGCATACTGTCTACATAACTCAACCAATTCCAAAAACACTCACCATCTACAAACTCTGAAACTGGACATGCAGTTCTTCTCATCAAGGTACCGCCACTGGCTTGGGAGCTGGTGGCTTTCACTTTCTACAGTCACCATGTACTGCAAGTCATTATATCAGCAAGACTGCACGTCCCTGAAATGGCCTAAAATATTACTTGCACGCACTCTTTCATAAAGAAAATAAAGTGACAGCAATATAAATTGACCAGAATTACAAGTGCATCCCAGGTTTGTTTTTTTTAAATTATTTTTTAAAACATATGTGCTCCTACATAATAATCACTCCCTTCAAAGAGGTCTTAAGAGTCTACCTTAGGTTGAACCAGAAACCAGGCACAGGCAGTTCTGGAGGCTGTTTGGAGAGTCAGGGAGACACTACTTTTGTCAGTTCCCATTTGTAAGTTCTTTTCAGAACCCATAAGACTACAAACTTTCTTCAAAATGTATTCAAACACTGTGATTCCACAGAAGCTAGTATCCAAAGCGTATCGTCATTACGCTTATTGGTAATGGTATTTAATTGGTTCTCTCTCAAATGCATCCAAATCTTAGGAGCTCAGCACAATTATGCAGATGTTCAAAACAGTCCGCTGCAAGTTACAACTAACTCTGACTTCCAAAAGGAGCTTGAATTGCACTAAATCTAACTCTGGAACTCTTACTACTCTGGAAGACATTATTTTCACTGAGGCCAATTTCTGATCTCAGTTCTTGTCTTGGATAGTTCTTCCAATAAGCCCTGCAGCACTGAAGGACACACAAGATAGTAACCTCACATTAGCAGTGAAAGACATATGCTAACTTAGAGGTACTTGAAGTATACTCATTTAAAGTTGTCATTTACACAGTGATCTTTTGTATCATATTGTAACTCATGAGAAAGCATGCACAAAAGTTACGCGTCAAGTAAAGATGCGTCTGCTCATATCTGATGAGCCTGATACTCAGACACTAGAGATGATTACATCTCTTGCAGGTTTTATCAGTCTAGATGACATTCTACAGAACTCAAAAAGGTCAGAGGGATTTGAACTTTGTATACGTATTTTATCTTATTAGAGGTAATTAAAAACTGCTTGGTCTTTAGGCATGATTCAACTGAATTGCATAAACTGCTATACTGGAAGACTTTGACAAAAGCTGTGAAAGTTGAAAATATATTGTCAGTTTGCTACAGAATTGAAATTACTAGGCACATATGATAAACGGTGGAAAGACAGTTACCCTGTTTACTGTACTATCACTGTACAGTTATGTGCAGTAATGATGGAAATACAGACTGAGTATATTCCTAACTCAGTAATAGGTCTCAAATCACAACTGGCTTATACAGACAGCTGCAGAAACATGTACTAGGGGAGGCCAGACTGAAAACCCTTACTAACACGCCAGGAAGTGATGAATTCTAACATGAATACACAGTGTTTCTACAACTTCATACATTCAGTTTTAACTAATTCCTTTACACTATAGCAAAGTAACCTTTTTGTGCACTTTGTATTGCCTACAAACTTAAGAAAAACGTTTTAATTCATCACACTTACCCTCGGTGGCCCAATAATCATTCCTGTCCATCTGGTGAGTGTCATATCTTCATCATCTTCAAGGCCCCAGCTTACTGTACCATCACCTACTCCTTTCTGCCCTTCTTCAAGTTCTTCCAACAAGCGAAAATTACGAGGTACTTTAACTAGAGAAAAGGGAAGAATGTAATTAATACTGCTCACATTAAGGAAAAGGTAAACAATTTATTGCTTTTATGTGTTATGCACTAGCAACTGCTGAATATACTTTCAAAGCTAAACAAATATTTCCTGCGCAAATTTATTTAGCACTGAAATTGTTCTGAAGCAACTAACCACTTCACTGGAAGCTAGTTACTACCAAGTGATAGCAATACAAACTATAAAAGGGAAAATGAGAGCACCCTCTCTAGTTTGAGATGGCTTAATTCAGGTTCTCTTTCCCACACACAGTACTGTTTAGAGTAAGTACATTTCAAAATCAATTCACTGTCTGTCAAGTTCTACTCAACTAGAATCCACATAAAATTGATATGGCAAATTCCCTCAAAAAATAATTAAAGAATGCAACATTTAACACAAATTATCTTAATAGATGTAAACTGTAAGAGAAAGATTGAAACATTTTCACTTTATTTCATTTGATTTAAAAAAAACATTAAAACATTAAAAAAACCTTTAATATCTGAAAACAAATTAAAAAAATCAAGTCTTTTTTAATCTAGTGATTATTATTCCCACTTAACACAGGAAAAAAAATAAGAAGCACAGAAACACAGATTAAGTTGTTGAAGAGAGATAATGACATATTCACAGAAGAATATGAAGATGCACCGCTTCTAAAGAGAGCCAAGTAATATTCACTTACTGAACTATAATTACTGGATTTTGATTATTATACATGAAAACAGATATTGATAGATGTTAAACAAGTGGATGTTTAATTGCTTTACAGCACATAAGCTAAAATGGTATTTCAGCACTGATGTAGGGAACAAAGCTAATTAACACTTGTGCATGCAATCATGGTATGCTTTCATTGTCAAATAAAATATGCACAGTGATGTTGTAGCAATATTGCAATACAATAAAACTTCAATTTTCTTTTAGCTGCTTATAGCTATTTTTTTTTTTCTTATAGCTACTTACAGCAATAGTGTTTTCCATGGTTTTTACTACAGATCCTTTCTTGTACTGGAAGAATCCAGGTACTCAATAAAACTAAAACTCTAAGACTGGGTACATACAAAGTTGTTAGCAAGGAATACATACTGTGCAAGTTTGAAAAAGACAGGGGTCAAAGAAAACTGTTTTTCATATCAGTTATTTAGTCACTGGGATTTCAGGTTTTACATTACCCTAGTCTGTATTCCAAATGGTCTCTATGCAAAAAATTAAGACCAATAGTATACAATATGATTAGTAAATACGTATGCATATGGACCAGTATAAACATACCCTTCAGCAACTATTCAAATAGCTTATCTTGCATAACTACGGTTTCTCCTAACTGTGTTTAAAACATTTTTTTTTTTTTTTTTTAAACAATACAGACTAGGGAGAGGCTCCTAAAAATTGAGAAACGATTGTCTCCAAGTTCTCCAAATTCCCAGGAAAAAGCATTAAGAGTATAGTATCAGGACAGTGCAAGGAAATTAAATCACTCATGTATGGCCTCACCTTCCTTCCTGCTTTGGTATTACCACTCATCTGAGCCCATAACGAGCTACTTCAGCTTGCTAACTGAGCAGAAAATTATACATTTAGGTTAGTCTCCTGACAACTTAACAAACCAGCCCAGCTCACAGAGAGATCTGACAAGTACCAGCATGAAAGTGCAGCCATGGCAGCAAAAACTCAGATAACCTTGATGTAAAACCATGTTTTAATGGAGTTAAACTACTCTGGAAGCTTATTTTCACAGATAAGAGTTCACATACAATTACCTGAAAGTACTAGCACAGTACATCAAGGAGCAGATCATTTCTCAATACTTTAGCAAAGATCCTTTTAAAAAGCTTCATTGAAATTCATTTGCCCATTCCTCTGATCCCCCCTGACTATGTGTGTGTGTGTATATATATATAAAAAACATCAGATCTGTATATTTACATATCTAATTCAGACTAGGGATGAGAACTGACAATCACGCTTCTATCACATTATAGACCACAAGGTTTTTACTTTTGCTCCAGATTCATAAATGCTCTGGAACAAAGTCTGCCAGTAAAAGGTTAATGCTAACCTTTTTTTTTTTTTTAATAAAATTAAACCAGCAGAATAAACTTCTACTAAACTTCCCGTTTTGCATCACATGACTGAATAGCTTCTCATTGGTACGTGGCACCTCAAACAAACAAAAAAAACCCACACCAAACAAACTCACAAACAACCCCCATCCCCCAAACCCATGCACTTTAGCATCCAGTCATTATCTTAGACTTCTCCAGTGGCTTAAATCCACCATTTCTCAGAATTCTTGCTCTGACTGCCTAACTTCAGATTTACAGTTTACCTCTTAAAAAAAGCACATACAAGATGGTAGCAAACAGGCTTTAAGTTTATTTCTGATCACCTGCTATCACCTTTCAGCGCAGCTGAGATGACCCAACTGCTCATTGCCATGAAAAGAGGTTCCATGGCTTCTCCCAAAACTCTGTTGCTCTTGCACTAACCAGGCTCATCTATTAGCCAAACTAGCACACTAATTCAGCTAAAAGCTGTTTTTCCTTTAGGCAAAAATCAAATCCAACCAGTTAATCAACTGAATTGACTCAGGAAGAAAGATGGAGAAATGCCAGAGCTGACTGCTGTGTCTTTCAGCACCTTCCTTTGCAAAATCATGGGTGTGGGGATGAGGGAGCTTTTTGTGGCAAAGCGCCATTTGACTGGCTCAGTTGTACCATAAAATTGTACTCAACACACAAAACTGTAGGAGATGACAGTTACTAGAAAATAACAACCCCTTATGACTAACTGTCCTGTGCTCATCACATTTTTTCCACTACCTTGTCTGTGCTCACTAGTTCCCCTACCTGCCCAAGGAGAGCAGTGAAGGACTTGGGAAACCTCCAGAAAATATTTTAGATGTGCTCTGAAAAGAGACAAAAACATCTGACAGCAAGTGCCAGGCTCCCACACTAACATTCCTATCAGTGCTAGAACTAGGTAGCAAAACACTGCTCTGAAGTTAAAAATAAGAGTCAAAACACCTAGTGTTTAAAACAAACAAACAAGCAAAAAAACCCCACACCACACCACCCTACTGAGATTCCAACCCATTAAAAAATTCCTAGAAAAAAAAGATGTTAGTTCTCAACTAAAACTGGACCAAAGATACATTCAAACAGGTTCTCCTTCAGAAAGTTACACAGTCCTACAACATTTGGGTTGGTGTCACCAGAAATGATTGTATAAATTAAGATAAAACCACTATTTCATAAGAGCATTTCTATACTTAAGGTACTTAGTTCACTTCCGCAAACATATTCTATTACTTTATTTATGAGTTCATAGGAAATGCACCAGACCTTTCTTTTTATGCAATACTGTATTTAAGATTTGGACAACAACCTTTCCCATCCTATTTCCAAAGAGATACACTGATTTGTCAACTGACATCAGAGGGGCAGAGCAACAAGCTGTGCACATCTTAATTATGAATGTCTACTAGAGCTTTTTGCAACAAAGGATTACCAGGTCACTATTTCCTAGCTTGCAAAAAAACCAAACCAAAACAAAACCACCCACTAAATTTCTTCTATATCCCTGGCATATATGATTAATGTTTTATCCTCAATACTTCAAACTTCAATTGAAATCACTACTGAATGTTTTATTAGAAAACCATTGTTGACAGATTTCTGACAAGTGACATACTTTAAAAATTAACACAGTGGATTAAAAAAAAACCACAAAAAACAATAAAACACCTTACCTTTATAATTACAGTCTTAGAAACTACCAGCAAAATGAACTGGAATTAAATGCTAATGCTGTCCTGAGCGTCCACTCATGCACTCACACACATTATTGCACTCTACGTGTTTACTTTGATCATGCTGTAACCTTTACATAATAGAAATCTAGCTAGCTCGAAGAACAGAATACGTGTACAAGATTGCACCTTCTTGCCAGCAGAACAACAGCAAGAACTTCTATCTAGGAGATCAGGTAATGATGGTCTGCATCTTTTGGAAAATAAGTTTGCTCCTCATATAAAGTAAAAAATTCTTGTTGTTCTCACTATTTCACGTATTCCAGAGGGCACAATCTAAATTGTATGTTAATGGTGCATACACAACTTGCAGTTTTGTCTCTAATCCAGACAATACAAATCATCAAATACTTGCTAAAAACTTTGAAATATTGCTTGACGGAATCTGAATAAGAATCGATATTTCATTTACAGAATTTGGACAGTGAAACAACATCCTTCTGTTTGCAGCTCATAAGCAATAGGAAATTACAGAAACCAACCCCATTCTTCAGCTGACTACCAGACCTCAGGTGTACCTTCTGGAACAAGTAGTGGCAATTGAAGAGAGAAATGCCTCTAGCCTTTCACTACCATGGGTCTGCCAAATATCGTTCTCCCCAATTCCACTTGCTGATGGGACCACTAACCTGCTTCAGACAAGTGCAGACAGGTTGTTTTTACTCCCTCTAACAGGCATCCCTCAGCTAAAACCTCTCGCTTCCAAGTGAAGGGAATTAAAGCAGTCATGCAATTTTATCACCGGCAGAGCTGTGGGAGTGGTAAACTCCACTCAGTAGGCTGTGATTAACGGCTAGGTACAGCACTGCATCCAGCACAGCTATTTGCAATGATGGACTATGGCTCTCCATGTGAAAATACAGCTGGGTTCATCAAGATTAAAAAACAAAACAAAAGCAACCTCCCCCCAAACGTCTTTTCAGTTTATCTGCAAAGCTTATCTCGCTATGGATTTTACAAATACCTCCTGACCCCCCAAAACCATACACGGGAACTGTCAAACAGTATTTACCAAGATTTCACAAAGAGTTGAAGTAAACATATTTCACTTAAGCAAACAAACAAAACAACACCCACTCATGCTTACATATACCAATAGATTTAATTTAGAAGTTTAACCATGAAACTGGACTATTAGAAACTGGTACCTATTAGAAATCCATGAAATTAACAGTTAATTTAATATCCTGGAACAATGAGAAAAAAATAAAAGCAGAATCAGTAAATAAAGACTTAAAGCAGGAGGGTCTACTTTCATACATACAGAGCTACTTCAGATACCACATTCTAAACCACCAAATTAACAGAAGCAAGAAGTATGCTATCCCACAGGACAAGTTAGAAAAGAAGTTACAGCTATGTTTCATCCAGAATCTGCATAACCTGAAAAAACATCGGGGAAAAAAAAGGAATTTCAGTATCCTTTAGTAGGACCAACAACTTTCACTGGAGCAATAAAGGGGAATTGCCTGGATAGACCTGCTCTTGCTAGTATGTCAAGACACAGTTCCACAGTTGGTAATGCCAGATCACCCACTAGTACAGAGATTTAATCAGCATCAAGACAGAACACACAATTGCACTTATGTCAAATTTGGCAGAGCACACTGGCTACACTAAGTCACATTTTTAAACAATTCACATGAACACTCTCCTTCAAATACAGTTGGGAGTCCAAGCTCCCTGCACATCAAATGATTCTTTGCCATGTAACAGGCAAGAGTGGGATAACCTACACTCTACACTTCCCCCTGCCGCTTATAAAAGGGAGCCATAACCCTAATTTTTCATAGATTGGCTCAGAGCCTAAAGTGCGAGGTTTTCTGTTATATCCAAAACTATTTTTTATAATAATTGTCTATTACAATACCCATACCAACATTCAGTTTCTCTTAAAATCTTCCTTAGCTCGTGGCTTCAATCACTCCTGTAAGTTACATCCATACCAGGAGCCTTTTACCATAGTTATACCAGCATACCCCATACTGCCAGCACACTCCCCAACGCAGCTATAAAAACAAACCTTAATATGGACCCAGGAACAAGTTATATCAGTAAATTATACATTAACACAGCTAGAATACTGTCAGGGATGCTATTCTGCCTGACTGAGATAGCTATGTCAGGAAAAGTCTGTAGTATGAACAATTTTGAATGTATGAGTTATCTTTTGCCCATTGACTTCCAGCTAACGGAAACTGAAAAAATACGTATAGCTTGGTAACAAAAACTCTCAAACCCCATTTAACAGCCTCAGGCTGGCAGAAAAATAAGTATTTTTAATGACAGGGAAGGGGAGAGGGATATCAGCCTTGCAAATTCTAAGCCATAATACAAATTCTCCTGGGGGAGGGAGGGGAAGAAATAAAAAATTCCAAAGAGAAACACATAGAAAATATCAGGTTCCTTTCAGCCTGAACAATTCAGAAGTCATCTTGCTCTGGACAAAATAAAGCAAGAAACTGAAATACTGTACTAACACCACCACACCACACACCCTCAAGAAGAACATAAACAACCAAAGCCTTAAATAGGCCCTCAAATGGGCAATAGACAAAAAAAGAGAGGAAAGAGGGCTAGGGCATGTGAAATGCTAACATACTCTATTCTGGCTGCAAAAAATATTCATGTAGAATTAAATTTCTGGAAGACACTCTTCTCTGAAAAAAAGAACTATTTTTTAAAAAACATGATCTATATTTTTGTTTGCCAGTTACCCTGCTCACATCACATACTCTTTTGCCTAGTAAAATATTCTGTGAATACACACAAAAAAAATAGCTGACACTATCAGGAACCTACTATCAAGAAGTATTACCAGGTTTACTGATATTACATTGTAATTATCTGAGGTTGATCACAGTAACCTGGCTCCAAAAACAAAAAGTATTTCACTACCGTTAGTAGCGGAATGCAGCAATTCAACAGTGAACATTTTTTTTTGCTTTAAATCAAGAATGTTACTACACACATAGTAAAAACAGTTTCCAATAACCAAGAAAACATGGTTTTTGTTTAAGGCAAATAGACATTTTCAGTGAAAAGCAATACATTTTTTTCCAGTAACTACAAAAGCATCCAGTTGCTGCTGCGGAACTCAATCTGTGAATCAACCCAACCAAGCGCTACCGAATGTACAGTGAGCCTGCACTGAGAAAACTGTACCTTCATTAAACGGGTCTGACACATCTTGATATTTCTGTTAATTGAAACTTCTGCTTTCTTAGAATTATGGGTACATCCCACTTCTTTGAACTGCTTTCCAACCAAGTTTTGATATACTTCAGTAAAACTCAAATTCATAATTTTGTATATCAGTAGTATTCATAAAGCTGCATTTACTATACACTATTTTTCTCTACTTTCCTTCAGCAAGTATGTCCCAAAGCAATGAAATTCCGAGCAATAGAATATTCTGCATTAACAGTTTTGAGTTTAAATTGGGAAAATACTACGTTAACTTAAATGGTGGAATGAAGGTATTTAGCAGCAATATGTGGCCTGTACACATTGATCAGGATGGTGAATAAGGTACTAAGCAATTCTAGCATGTATGGATGAAACATCCGTATAATGCAAGTATAATATTTTCCATAGGAACATCCCAGTCATCACTGATTTTGTCACATAAAACCAAATAGCTGCATTTCTATCAATGATAACAGAATACAGAAGGATTTTATTAAAGCCACTCAGTACAGATAAATGACATAAAAAGACAACAGGTAACAGAGACCCCAGAGCACGCCCTACTTCCAAAATTAATCATGGGCAACCCCTCAAAAACAACAGTGACCTTGAATGCTTTCTTCTCCATTTTGCTAGTGTCTAAAGTATGCATTGTGTCAGATCAATTGAACAGTGTCTTGTCATTACTGTCCGCAACTGGCAAAGCTGTAAGCAACAGCAGTTTAGATCTGCAGACTCATGAAGACTAACCTAAGCTTACCTGTGGAAAATTTCTAGGAATAAAGTTCTAGAAGAAAAACAAGTCTGACATAATCAGGTAAAAATCCATTTCCATGTAAAATTAAATTATTCATCCCAAAAGAAACAAACAAAACAAGACGACTAACATTAGGAATTAATGAGAAGAGAGATGAGTAGCAGGTAAGTTTTCACAGCTCAAGTAAATAGATGTATGTCAATAAACACGTATAGAGCAAAAGGCCATTTATTCAATGTGTTCAACGTTTATCATAATTTAGAGCCAGTTTTGCTACAATCCTAAACATGAGAAAACTGCAATCTTGCAAGAATTAAAGAAATCGCCTGTACTCAACAGAGCTGGTAAGAACTGAATGGGCTATTCCACTTCTTTGCAGGACTAAAATTACTTTTTTTTTTCTATAAAACACAATATATTTGACTATGTAGGAGCTCTGTAACTGGTTAACTTCTTTTGCTTTTTACAATATTTAAAATAAAAAATTTGAAAGCACACAGGTTGGAAGACTTCAAGGAGGAGGTGCAATTCTAGGAACTACATTGAAGTTAAAGTATGCATTTCACCAGGTTTTGGCTTTTGTTTTTGTTTTTTTTTTTTAAGAAGATACATCACTTGCTGAAGAACATTTCCAAGCAGGAGCCAAGAAACAGTCACAGCAGTGTGAAGGTCATGAACCTTTATCTTAAAACCTACCTTTTGGTTAAAGCTAACTAAAGTAATATTCCTTTTCAGAATTACATTGGTGATAAATTCTATTTACTTCACTTAAATGAAATCTTACATTTGTTGGTATCTTAACAGACACAGTTCAGAACTAAAGTTAGGCTGCATGAAAGCAACTTCCATAGGAATTTCCTTTATATTTGAGTCTAGCCACAGCCAGAAACATTCTGTATACAGCTTATATTAAGAAGGCAGCTAATGAGAAACTATGTTAATACAGCAGAAGCCTCAGCCATTTATTGCAACCCAGCACGCACATTTTGGCTGAGGGGAAAAGGTCTGGAGGGGTGTAAGGTATTTAAATCTTTAGGGTAGGGCACAAACACTAGTGTTTAAAAAACCAGTAATTTCATTGAAGACAGAACATAGATTTACAGAAGCAGATTTTTTTTCCCTTTCTTTCATTATGCATATTCATAACATTAAGACACTGTCAGTTATCTACTAGCAAAAGTAATTGAAAATTATAAATTCTAAACAGAATATTTGCATGTTGACCTGTTTTTCAGTGGTAGTTCTAGTTGCACTGTGTTAAAATTTGCATTTAATACAACTTAAGCTGCTCTATTTCATACTTTGGGTTCAGCTGCCAAGTATAGCACAACAGGTCTTCAAAGGAAAACAGAACTTACCTTATACTTGCACGTTTAGGGGCAGGCAGACTACTAACTCGGAAAGGAAAGGCCGTAGGCACAAGCATGGTCCACTACCTGTCAGCTCCCACTTTCAAGGCTGAGCCCACCTCAGAAGCATTTGGTGGTATCCAATTCTCTCATTTACCTTTCACATACATCTTACCAGTTGCATTCGCAAAATAGAGAAGGTAGTATATAGTGATGGACAGCCTCACAAGGAAGGAGAGGTGGTAATACCAGTTTTCCTTACAAGGCCCCAGCTTACATTTAATTTAAAAAAAAAGTGTATTTAGACACCAGAAAATCATAATAAAGCTTTCAATATATGAACAATATTGAAGTTTGTTTAGTTTGGGGGGCTGGAAGGGAAGAAATTGATTTCTATAGATCTAGGCATTAGTAGTTGGGAAGTCATAAACACGTATCTGATTTACAAACACAAGTTAAAATGGCTTAAACCACAAATCTTGACCACTCCATACTTGCTGGAGTAACAGATCTCAGCATGTCAAAACTGCAAAAGCGACATCAGTTTATTCAATGTGTTTCAGTTGCTGTTGGTTTCATAGTAAGAATGACGAGACCTTGAACTTGAGTTCTCCAGCAGAGCGCGCATTCCAAATATATAACTTCACAGGAAAAAGTCTGTGCAATTTTAGGTTTTATTAATTATGTTTTTAAGTGTGAGAAATTACTAGCAGAACAAACAGCTCCATTACCAAGGCATCTTCACCTAACAAGTCCTCCCTTCTTTTCTCTTATCCTGCCTCTTAGGTAACCAGAAGGAAGTGAGCTAACTGCGCCTAGTAATTTTGAGTTCTACCAATTCTGTTCCGTAATTCATTGGATTATTTACTGAAGGCAGCCTTGTGGACAGGACTCTTCCTGTGATGGTCAACATCTTCCAGGAAAATATTCTGTTTAGTTTTTATTCACTTCTAACCATGCTCATGGCCACTCCTCTCTCCCCTCCTTCCCTGCTCCCCACTGTCACCCCTTTCCCCTTACTCACCTTTCTCAGAAGGCCAGCAGACAGGGAGACGTGGCTGATTAACTACCTGATCCATCAGAGCTGCTCCACCCTCTGAGCAGCATCCATGGAGAAGCCATTTCTCACAAATCCCAGCAAGTTTTTTCCATTCTGCACCACCTCTCCTTACCAAGGTTCATGCCTCACTGAAAACCTCCATTCCCCATCCCCTGCAGTCCAACTTCCAAATGTCCTCTTCACTCTCCTGATTTATTATACAGCAACAATACCCTAAACGTCCTGAAGTTGTACACGGTACAACACTAACAAAGTGTAAGAGCCATCTTACGTATGTCAGTGAGCAGAAGCACACAGAGTAGGTATACTGGATACGTGCACACACAGAATATAGTCCAGATCCAAGAGAAACTCCAACTGGACTCAACTTTGTTAGCAAGGATGCAACAACAGTTACAGTTTGTTTCAGTCTATCTTAGCATTTTCATGCAAATACAATCATCTTGAGTACAGTTGCTGGCACTGAATTACTAATGGTGCTCATATAAATTGCACTAATGAAGAAGCTTGCTCCACTACAGATACAAATGTTGTTAGACTACAAAACTGTGAAGGCATAAGCAAGCTCTTAGTAAAAAAACCCAAAGACCTTGAAAAGCTCCCACATGACAAGTTTTAAGTAATTAAAATACCTCATCCAAAAAAAGCCTCAAAATAGTTTATTGCACCAATAGAAAACTACAGTATAAAAAAACCTAGATTGCAGTCCTAAAAGAAAATTGTTGTAAATTGCTTAAAACTAATTGTACAAATTTGCACCAATATTAACGGCATAAGTTTATCAGTCTATATATCTAAGTGCAAGGTTTTTTGTTATAAACAAGACCATTGTTAACTCATTGTTAACTAACATTTAGTTATGTCAGACACTGCATGTCCAGTTGTGCCTAACCGTAAAAAAAAAAAACAACCATACAGGAATTAAACAGTTAAGTCACTAAATAGCTCATCAATTGACATCCAAGCAGTTTTGGTGAAGGGCAGAAACACATAGGCTGACTACGGTTTAAAAGTTAACTCTTTATAGGCAACCACTGAATGAAACACAGATGAGATATTAAATGGTTCAACTATCTTCCCATATGTTTTAGTAAATGAAGTGCTGGATTATAGGAAATGACACATTGTGATGCTTATCAGATTCAGAATTTTATTACTATTTCAATTTTGTACAAAACAGTGTAAGGCAGGAAGCCAGTAACGAGGGTTTAGAAAAGATACTCGTCACTTCAGAAACCACCAGCAATATTAACTGTGATTTAATAGTCCAAGGAATCAAGATTTTATCAGACAAATAAATCTTCCCAATTTCTCTTCTCAGAAGCTAACACACCCCCCCCTTGTTTAGTACAAATTAACCTCACTATTAAAAACAAAGCTATATAAAGGCAAGAAAGGCTAAAGGAAACGTATAATGGCAAATAGCCTCCATTTTTGAAAGTTTCATTTTAAACCTGAGATTGTGTTGGCACAGAGGAAAAAGGATTTCAAATAAATATTTTTTAAGCTATCTTTTAAAGTATGATGACATAAAAAAAAATTGTTTCCGATGAAAGGACAGGAAAAGTGGGAGACTAGAGGAACCCAGCAAAGGCCAATATCTCTTGTCATGAAATGGCTTTCACAGGGTCTGCTTTAATAGTAAGAATACAATGTGTGACCCAGATAACAAGAGTAGCATCAAGGATTTAGTTTAGCAAAGCTGTAAAGCTCTCTAAAACGGGTTACAAGTCATTGATTACCAAACAGGTGTTCTAAGACTTACATGAAGGTCCTTTCCAACATGACTCAGCACCCACCCACAGTCGGAAACATAAAGATCCTTTACCGATGTAAAACAAGTAATGTGATCCATTATTATTCTTTCAGCTATACACATAAGCATACACTTATGGATATAATCAGTAAATGTAGCAATCACCACATATTTAGTAACAAGAACTGCCATTAAATTATTTTCCTACATTATTTTTGACAGTCACATTTCAGCCTGCTTTTTCTATATGCCATGTCTCAAAAGTTCAAATTATTTAATATTTACATGATCATATATTCCACTTCAGTGAGAAGAAAGCAAGCTTACCATTTCTTCCTTAAAAAAGTTCTAAATTATATGAATAAAACTGGACACTTTACTAAGACTATATTGGTATCCTGAGTAAAGGACACTATTTTTACAGGTATTGGGAAAAATGTTTTTGATTTGGTCAAGTAAATTTCAAATGCATTTAACTATCCAGTTATGAATAGTCACAAATGCAATGAAAGGAAGTGATTTTTTCTTTGTACAGTTTAAATGTCTAATGCAACAATTTTTTTAAAAAGGGGATACTAAGTCTATCTAGATGTTAGAAATCATTTTCTGACAATTTTTTTTTTAGTCTAGTTGAAGCTTCTGATCCTTCTGAAATAAAGGATTAATTTAGAGCTCTGAAGTTCTAAGTGTTGAAGACACTTCCATTTGCTCCAAAATGCCAACTAGAAATGATTTAGTCACATACTTAAAGCACCGCACGTTTTAGAAAAGGCTGTAAAACAGAAGCTCATGTTATTCAGAACCAGTCTGACAGCTTCACAATCATAAGATTTTGCACTGATGTACAGGTTTTATTCAAAATATTGTTTGAATTATATCTCATTAGTGTCTTCCAAATGACAAATACAAAGAAAAACACTCTTTTGGGCAGGATAGCATATAGCAAAACCCTCCTGAGTACAGCTTAAATAAAGATTATTTTGAACGCTTTCCCAATAGCACCTTCTTGTCTTTCCACAACCTGCGCCGAGGTTCCCACAGGCTAGTTGAGACAGCAAGGCAGCAAAACCTGTGACATGAGGAGCTGAAGCTGATCTAGTACTTTACATAAAGTTTTGGTCAGGATGAAGTACAAGCTATAGTCTAGGAAAAAACATATGAGAGTAGGGAGAGACTGAAGGGTCTGTCAACAAAATGAGGCTGAACAGTTTCACAGCATGTACTTAACACTGCCTTTGGAAAAATCTTCCATAAGGCAAAACACAAACACTAACAAGTATGTATGCAATTCAACTCCACCAACTACTCATAAGACTTGGAAATCTAATTCTCACACATGAGAAGCCGCCTCATCCGTGCTTAGATTTATAGTACGGACCATCTGCCTCCAACTGCTGAAAGGCATTATCTTCCTGAAACTGTGTGTGTTTTATCTTCATCCAGGCTAAAATTTTCCAGGATTGTACAGAATAGTTTAGATAATGGGCTTTAATACTATGCCTGATAACATCCGTGAATTTCAAACAAACTCTTAAACAAATAGAAGATTACAAAGCAGGCCACTTTTTTATCTCAGAAGTAAGGTGTTCAGCCTGTGAGCATAGACTTACACTGCTATTGTGGCAGAAAGATGTAAGTTGGGGCTTGTATTTAAAGACAGAGTTGTAAAAAACCAGCAACAAAGACAG
Source organism: Aptenodytes forsteri (assembly GCF_000699145.1). Lineage (NCBI taxonomy): Eukaryota > Metazoa > Chordata > Aves > Sphenisciformes > Spheniscidae > Aptenodytes > Aptenodytes forsteri. The sequence continues at coordinate 645,254 of NW_008796043.1, forward strand.
GAAAATGGTACGGGCAAAGCTCCGAGAAGAGCCTATATATGCCACAAAGCTGGAAAGAACTGATGGCCTATACAGAGTTTAAAAGTCATTTGTAAGCTAGACAGTTCTTAACCCAGCTGAAGCACATCTAAATTATTTGTGGCTTGCCAAGATGTTTTTAAGCAGGCAGAACAATCACAGTTGCAATTCCTTGTGCATAGGACAGAAAAACGCCCCACACAAGAGTGCTTGCTGCCTCACAGAATACAGCATTTTACTTCTTTTGTTTTGTCTGATTACTTGCAGCTTCAGGAAGTCTGTGCTTACAAAGCTAACATTATAAATGCACAGAACAAGCTTCAAGGACTGTAAAAGTCTAAACAGCTTTTAAACTGACTTCTTGGACAGGTTCTGGATAAGCAAACAATGTGATGGAGGCATAATAGAAAAAAGGGGAGGGAGTAATACATCGTTGAAGGTAAAACATACTAGATAAAAAATAGACAACTATTTCCTCCACAAGGAAAAAAATAGGGAGGAAACAGGCATCCAACAGGTCAGAGGAAAAGCAAAGCCTACCTGTCCCGAGTTTAACACACAAGTTTTCTCGACGCAAAGCTTAAATTATACCATCTCCTGTATGGAAAAAATAGTCTTTAAAACATTACTTCTACATCCCACTGACAAATAAATTCCTTTATTACTCCTCTGAATGGCTCTTAATATCTAGGGAGTCTCCACACAGGGTATGGTGATCCATCAATCTCTATCCCACTAAGCACAGAACAGACAGACATCAGCTTGATTTGGAACGGAGAAGAGTTGCAAAGGATTTAAGGGAAAGTATTACGAAACCCTATCTCACATTGTGGAATCTTTTTCAATGGAGGATTTTAGGGGGAAAAAAGCTTTAAAAACAAAACAAAAACAACAACAAAACCCCCAATCACCAGGAAAGATACAGTCAGTCCTTGCTTCACAGCTCAGAGAGTTAGACTGAATGCACTCAAGACCACTTCCAGCCCTTCATTTTTAATATCTGCTTCCTTACAGCTGCAGTCATGCACACTTAGAAAACCAAAGTTAAGAAAACAAGGCACTGACACTGAGCATTGTGCCATTTCTATTCAAAGAATCAATCATATATAAATTCAAAGGGAAAGATATTTTTGCATGGGCAACGTAAGTCACATGAAGACAATTCATCCTTAAAAATTAGAATATCTGGAAATGAGAAGTATAGATTTTACAGAAAAAACACGTGTTTGGGATCTAGCTCCTTCAAAGACATTAAGCACACTTTCAAAAAAGGTTGCTTGTGACTACATACTAGAAGTAAATCTGGAATCTCACATGTAACTGCTGACTGTAGATCAGTTGACCTTTTTTCCCCTGAGTGCACGGTTTCAGCAAACCAAGGGGAATTTTCATTAACTTAGCCCTATTCACCCTCCCCCAAGCTACTGAAGACCTTGGTTGAAGAGGAAGGAGACAAAAGCCTTTAGCAGCCCATAGTTAGAACACAGTATTAGACACTGCTGCCTTAATTCTCATCTTTTCACACATAAATTCTAACCACTTAGTGACATGATCGCTGCTTTTAGGAAACATTCACATTTTAGATAGATAGATCTATAACCTATACGTGTAAGGTAATCTTAAGTAAAACCCAAAGTATGGAAATGCAGAAATTAACTCCTGAGTTAACTCCTTTTAACAATGTTATTGATTGGTTTCTTTTTCTCAAGTTACATAAGAGATTTTAAATGGTATGCTTTCGTAAATTATTTCTTCTAACGTGAAACTATGTTTAATTATATCTTCTGCTCTGTATTTTCACAGAGATTAATAGAATGAATCTCCAGCTAACCAATATGAAATTGGCTGATTATATCAATAATAGCTGTTCTCTTCTTTAAAAAATTGACTTGTTTTTCGCCAGACCTCCAGCAGTACCCACAAAAACAACCTGGGTCCAGCTTCAAGCAGAAGGAGTTGCAGTACTGGAAGATTAATCAAACTGCAGCTTACGAATGTCCATTTCTAGGACATCCAATGTCTACATGTAAAATTAGTCAATATAGGTGATTTTAGAAAGCAGGTAAGATATTTATTCAACAACAATATAACGCTGACATACACAGTTTCTTAAGCACACATTAAAGAACAGCTATTTTCAAACCAAATTATCTGTTGTTAAAGGCATGTAATTTTTATGTGACTGTTCAAAGAACTAGCAAGCCCAGGAAAGGAATTTCTGGGATAAAACTAGGACAGTTGACCTGAGTAAAAGTTTTGCGGTTGACTTCCTTGGGGCTAGAATTTCATTCCTGGATTTCATGCAACCAAAACATTCATTTTTTCTGAAATAAATATTAAGTTGAACTTTATAGCAAGAGCAGATTAAATTCACAGAGCTAGGTAGAATTAAGTCTTATGTCTATAACAAATCATTCCCTTCACTCCTCCACAAATGAATATAACACAGCTTCCTGGCAGGAGCAATTCTGGATGAAGTCTTAAAAATCTAAATTTCTGCATACTACATGGAAAGAACAAAACAAACACACACTTCCCCCCCCAAATCTATGCATATACGAATAACAAGCCAACAGTATTTTCTCCACAGGAATAAGTATTTTGCTTTAGAAGCCCTGACTAATTTTCCCAGCAGTTCTGTTGATGATTCTGTCTGCTTGCTTCATTTTACTAAAACGATTTCACTTCTTGAACAATGCATACATGCAGTACTAGCACTTTACATTGTTTGGAGCAGTTACACGTATAATTGGTTTTCTACATCTCCCACTTTTTTTGAACTTTAGGTGTGGCTATATTTCTGAGACAAAAACAACCATACTGAGTAAGTGCATATAGGAGACTTTAAAATATCACATGTAAGACTATGAGGAGCGTTTATAGCAGTAAAACTAAGAACAGTAAAAAAGAATTCTTCTTATAGAGTTGAATGTTCTGTAGCAAGAAAATAGCTTTTTTTACTATACAAATTTTTCGTAACTGATATTCTACAATAGCCAGACTGAATGGACTGTGATGCCAAACACCAATACTCAATAAACATGACCTAAAACAACTTTACTTCCTGTGCATTACAGGAAATCTCAGGCCAGAGCCCAGACATAAGCGGAATTCTTTGGGAGTTGCTGCATAATAAAACTAACAATAAAATCCTTTTAAACTTAGACACCAGGAAGTAAGTCAATAAATTTTAACAAAATAAAATGCAGTAATCCATAGCCAAGTAAATACTTAAGTTTCTCTAATATATCCATTCTAGCTCAGTTTATCATAGGCAATAAGGCATCTTTTCGGACTGCTCCTTCACAGAGTTGCAAGAGCTGCTCTATGCCCCAATTTGTTGCAACCTTTTCAAATTCCACTCCACAAATCCCACATCCCCAAAGTCACACTACCAAGCGGAGAGGACTCTCCCACCCCAAAAAATCTGCCCAAACTCTCTTCACAGAATCAACAGTAAGGTACCAAGACCAGTTTCAATACACAGAAGTTTCTTCTGTTTTGTTATAGTCTCAATCCCTCAATGATCCAGTGGATTGGGAGCAGAAATAAATTAGCGACCAACGTTCAGCCTAGACTGACCACTGAGGTCAATTCACTCTGTCCTGAGCTCTGTCAATCCCACTTATAAAGCGTCAGGGGTGAGAGAAGGAGAAACGAGGCCCTGAAGACTTCAGCTTTTTGTACTGGAGAGAGGTCTTTTTATATTTCAAGCCTCTCATGAAATGAAACTGAAACAGTATAATTGTGCTTCTTAAACTTCTGTATTTAGTACTTGAAGCAATATTCTTGTCCCTTTCTTTGCCTTCCACAACATTCTGCCATGCAAATGCTCAACACATGCTGTACTTGTTACTGATAAGGGATTCCTGGGATGACTTGCACCTCTTGGCCCTTCCATTTGCCTGCGAGAGAGACCCTTTAGCTCCAATGGCTGTCTAGTGAAAGAGAGCAAGGTGCTTCACTCCTCTTCCCTACCATATTGCAGTCACCACCAAACTGACGTACCTTTGCCCCAAAACATAACACAGGCCTGACCCCTTTTCCCCTCCATCAAGAGGGGAAAGAGACAATCCTTGATTTTAGATGCTACTATACCACGACTCCTACACTCACCAGACGGTACACTGGTACAAACCTTTAGTACAAGTCTTTAGCATTTGCACCAGGCTAGTGACATCTCCTCCCTTCCCGTTACGCACACGCATCTATCCATTCCTGTCTCTCAGCAGATAAAAGTCTTCTCTTCTCCAGCACTCCACTACATTCACTATGGAAACCGGAGCCCCTTCTCCCACCACTCACCCCTCAGGCCAGGCTCCCACAAGGGTGTCGCTGCCCTACAGACGGCAGGGATCGCGCCTGGAGCATAACCTGGCCCAGCGCCCCTGTACCTTCCTTTTTGCCCCTGCCAGAAGATACCTCCTCCCCACTCCGGTCGCTCCCCTCAGAGGCAGCTCTC
>NW_008796043.1:650223-655176 GCF_000699145.1 Aptenodytes forsteri
CCCCCGGGAGCCAACGCCGAGCTCTGCCGAAGGCGCCCGCTGCCGGTAGCACCTTGCGCCTCCTACCCGGGAGCCGCAACCGCCGGCCGGCAGCGCGTCTCGGTCTTGTTGGCAGACACGAAAACGCAGCTTCCCTCGCAGAAAGCCGGCGGAGCCAGGCCCGTGAGGGGCGACGGCGGGCTCGGCAACAGCGGCAACCCGAGTGCGCCCTGTCAGCGTTCACACGGGTGCGAGGGAAACGCTCACTGACGCTACCCGAAGACGTACGGAGGGCGAATGCACCTGAAATGGGACAAGTTTTGAAAGCTGCGCTGGTGGTTACAGCAGGAGGGGTCAGGGACCGCTGCCGCAGGCTCGATGGGGTTATTTCAGCGAGGACGCGCAGCCCTCGCAGGGGGTTGCTGCGAGCAGCAGTTTCTGACTGTCCCACACACACCTCGCCAACAAATGACAACGCCCATGTGCTGTTCTTAACATCCCATCCTATTTAATAAACATGCTGAATTCTTTGCTTTACAGTTTATGAAGAGGGAGTATTACATTCATTTACAGATTCTTCTGGTAGAGATCAAAAGGCAAGGATGCAAAATATTTTTCCTCCAGCTAACCTGAAACACCTTCACCGACGAGGAGTCGCTACCATCCTTGCACCTGCAACAGCCTGCCCCCCTTCATTTTTCCCTTTTGTTTATAGATCAAACACTTCAGTTGCTATCTGCACATACATAAAACATGGTACATCTACCATAGCTTTTAGTTCTTCCATTGATTTCTATTTCTTTTTATAACATTACTAGTTTTGACCAGATTTCTGTAACAGGAGTTTCAATGTCAACACCAACAGAATTAGAAGTAAGCTTTTTAAGTACAGTGAAAATATTTCTTAGTCTGCATTTTAATGATCTGTGGAGATTTCTGTTGTCGCAACAACTTGATCGTAGGGATTCTCTTCTGTAGCCTATTTCAGTATTTCTTGTAGTGGAAACAGTAAGGATACTGAAAAATATTTAGTATTTATATTTGTATTATATTTAATAATTAATAATATAAAATATTTATATATTTTTCTCCTCTGTTACAACGTCACTGGAGAAAACATCGTGGCCTCGAACAGAAGGAAATGCCACGAGTTGCCCCTCTTCGCCTATTCTTCGTGAGCAGGAGCCAGAAAGGAGCACTACGGCCACCCAATGCCTGTGCGCTTATTTTTTCAGAAGGATTTATCCATCTGTTTTAGGTGATCCTATGCTAACGAGGAACGGTACACCCGCGTATCTTCTGAGACGCGACACAAATACGGCCATAGCCTTACCAAACCAAAGCCGACCTGTATTCCGAGTCTCTCAAAGCACAGAGTGGACTCCACAGTCCACCTACGTCTACACCCACCCACTAGATGTAGGTCCCATCCTATGGTTAGCAGCAACAAATTATTACAATACTGATTGCAACCACAGGAAATAAAGATAAAACGGGCCAAAAGGGAAAAAAAAAAAAAGCACCACCTCGCTGGCCTAGGTGAGGAACCCCGCGCTGAATGAAGGACTCTAAGAGCTATTTTGTTTCACTCTTCCAATGGGGGAAGTTTACTGGGATAAAACGTGGGGTTTTGCAACATTGAACTTGAGGAAAAACACCTGACAACTAGAAGCTGAACAAATTGAAAGGTGTAAGCTCCTTTTCTTCCAAGCTATCAAGAGTTTACACATGGTAATGAAGTCACCTCTCACTCTTCAAAAAGAAGAGAGTGCTTTGAAATACAACTTCTGCTTTACAACTTGGTCAAAATAGGGTAATGGTAATCATTACAACAAAAACCTTTTATAAACTTTATTGTCAAACATCACACAGCATCCCTTATGAGGAAACTTAGAACTGCAGTGTGCTCAGCTCAGAAAATCAATGTACTACAATCATGTTGTGGAATAAATTTATTTAAAAGAAGCGTTTCACAGAGTTGAGATTTTTGAGTGCAGACTCTACAGACGGCCCTCTTGCTGTAAAACACTGTCTCCAGAATGAGGGTTCCCAAGCCCCATCCCACCCTTTCTAAGTAACATTTGGAACAAAGTATTGATAAAAGACAAGTAAGGAATAATTATTCCCCTTTCTCAGACTACAACAAACACAGACATAGGACACCAGTATCTTCCAGCAAGTTTAGTACAAACAAATTATTTTTCACAGAACAACTGACCTCTGTCCCTCATTTAAGCACGGTATTACAGAGGGAGTAAGTCTGTGAATAGCAATAATAATAAAAAAATCAAACAAAGCTGAATTCCCTCATGGTTCTTTACACAGAATATCTCTATGCAACTTCTGACCCAGAAAGCACAGACAGACCCAGAGTAGTCACTCCTTTGACACGGGACTCTGGAAACTACTTACCCATCATCAGGTAATTTCCTCCCAGAGGCAGTGCTTTTGGGGGCTAGGACCCTTCTTCACAAGATAGTCTACCTAAAAAGTAGAGACATAAAACACCGCATGGGATGAGAAAAAGCTCTTACTTCTATTCATATCATGATGTGTTTACAAGCCCTAATGGGCAGAGGAGCCCCATTATAGGAAGCTGGGCATAAATGTAACGAACAGCCATTAGTCTTGAGAGCTTACAGTCAGAAGCCGTAGTTCTGCAAGTGATTGCAGGCTGCACCTGGACAGAGCCCCACTGAACTCCCTCATTTCATCAGTGCAAAACTTGCGTCTGATTAGCTGAGAAGAGCAACACAACTCATCCTCTTTAAAAGCACAGAAAGTGTCAGGTATTAAGCAATAACAGAAGCACAGAAAACACAGAAGGAATAATAATCACAGAGAAACCCACTACAGAGTCTCGTTCCAAGCAAATGGACATCTAAATCACATTACGTGAGCCCAGAGAGGACTCCTGAAGACCGTAACACTTTTCTCTCCAATAGGCTTCATTTTAACAACAAGCATTTAGCAGTCTTAAAGTTACAATACCTCTTTTCTCTCCAGTACATGGAGAATATGAGAGAAATAAGCAAATTCAATTTCTACCCCATCCATCCAGAGGTTAACTCCTTTCTTGTCATGTCATGGGAGGATCTCCAAGCTCCCTTGTTCTCTCCACAGGTGCTACTTGCACATCCATGCAGCACAGTATCTCCTCCTTCCTTAACTTGAAACCCAATCCATAATTTTTGTTTACTGATTTCCATTTGTTTTAATATGTGTACTCCCAAGATCCTGATTGCACAAACACACTGTATTTATAGGAAGTACATTTTGCTCGTTTCCTCATGCTGCCTCAACCTGGAAGTACAAGCAGTTAAATACCTGAATGAACTAGTAAGAAAATCAAATTAGGAAAAAAAAAAAATCTCATGAAGACTTAAAATGTGCAAGCATAGATTTACAGAGAAAATTTCCATATTTCACAGATGTGAAAATTCACAAGCAAAGGACATAATCGTGCTACCAGGAGTAACAGAGTTATAGAATATTCTAGCCCATCATTTCTAATAAATAGCCTACACGACCAAAATAGAACAAAAATAATAAGTATTACTCACAGCAGAAATACAAAATTTTGTTCATTATACACTAAACTATAATTTTGAATATAAATTTAACTAATGAATGAAATCATAAACGAAAGATTTAAGGGCACATTAAAAAAATCCCTCATTTATTTTTCTCTACAATTTGTTCATGTCGTTTATTATTGTATTAAAATGTCAGTAAGTTTTGTTATTTCATGCAAGCATTCTATTTTTTCTCCCTGTATGCAAAAGAACAAAGATATGATTCTGAAAAGAAAAAATGAAATATTTAAAACAATGTGTTAACTTTTTTCAGATTACAATTCTTTCAAGGTTTCTGTACACCATTATACAAGAAAAATTAAGTGTAAATAGGAAACATTTTTAAATGCTGCTGTTTAGTTTATAATGAAATAAATGTTGAAAACACATACTGGAGAATGCGGGCATCGATCCCGCTACCTCTCGCATGCTAAGCGAGCGCTCTACCATTTGAGCTAATTCCCCACCCAAAAAAAGCTCCTCGAAACTTAGAGTTACACATTCTAGACTTACTGAGAACAACCACACAAACCCTTTTGATCATAAATTCATTGTTTCTTGCTGAGTCATTCCTTCCACTTGCCAATAACTGACTGCAACTCACAGCTGGAATCATGCGATACCTCTTTCAGCATGTACGCTACCAGAATAACCTTACTCATCTCTTTTGCAACACAAGTCTATTATTTAGCTGTTTTCATACAAGAAGCTCTCCAAAAAATCAAGTTATTTACAAGAAACCGAATGTGTTATTGAAAAAAGCCCCAACTTTTACTGAACAACTGTTCCAAATTCAACGAGGAAACCCATGTTCTTTCCAATTTTCAAGGCATACACATAAAGAACCTGGTCCAAGAAATGTTCAATGAGTGAAAAATATTATATGCCTGACTGAAACAGAGTTTTATAGTCAAAGCTTATACGTATATATGTGTGTATATATATACACACACATATCCTTTCGGAAGGTGTCTGGCTTCTCTGGGGTGACAGAGTCAAGCAAAATTAAAACATATCTGTATTTTCCTTATTTATTACCTCACCAAATGCACTTCCCTATAATTAATACATTACTTTTAATAGCCTTAAAACACTTTTTGAAAAACGAACACACACAAGCATGACAAATGCTTGCATTACTTGACACAGAGCATAAAACCTACATCAAGGAACAAAATGATGTATGATAATAAGCCATCTTTAACACTTTAATTTTCACCTTTACTTGCCTACAGCAAGCATTTAACTCTAAGTGCAGATCTAGGGAGATAGTTATGTTACTACTACTAGCCCAATTGGTGTATTTGGAAAAAGCTACCGATTGCACAAGTCCTCCTTCCGATATTTGTCAGAAAGTTGGAAAAATTCCACCAATTTAACCAACAGGCCCACCCGTGCC
>NW_008796043.1:655320-664336 GCF_000699145.1 Aptenodytes forsteri
GGGGCCTCGGCCGGGAGGCGGCCTCTCCGCTCCCCCCCCGGCTCTACACTCGCCCCCAGGCCTCGGCCATCGCTCCTGCAGCTGCGCTCCGTCACAGACCGCTCCCAGGGCCTCATCTGCCACTCTAGGCCTGCATTTGCTTCCCCGGTTCCTCGGAACAGCCCTCTCCCCTTCCACAAACCCTTGTCCTCGGTATTCCCGAATCCCCCTGCCATCTGTCCCCCTCTCTTCCAACCCCTCCTTCCCCCTGCCTCCTCGCTGCTGCTTCCTTCCCTGAACCCAGCACACAACCTGAAGCACAGGTGAAAGGAGGGGCGTGATCAGGGAGTCGGGAGAGGGGTTGGAGGGCTCTCGGCAGACAGCCTCAAACCTGAGCTCAACCATCATGTGAAGGAGTTTGTAACAACTTGCACATGTATGTAGTTAATCAACCCAGTTTTTTTTGAACTGAACCAAACCCAGGCTGAGTTCCACTTTACATCTCCCCCCTACTTGCTATTTTAACAACAGAAGTCTCTCAGGTATCTCTTTGAAACATAAGCTTGCTACCATGTATAAAGTGATGGACCCAGCAAGAGAATTGGGACTCTGGTTCTCTGTAGAGCAAGAAGAGTTCACAAGCTCTGCCTGATCTGACATGGTAGTGCGCACTCTGGCTCTTCTCCATAAGCTCTACGTACTCTTGCACATACAACCAAATTACAGAGCCCATAATCTACCACAACGTGACAGTCTGACTGTTGCTTAAACACCTTCATTTACAGAGTAGATTGTTCCGGCGCTGTGCCAGCACTACACCAGACAATGACTCTTTGCCAAGTTCAGCTGCATTTCTCACTCCACAGCAGAATGGGCGGTGTTACTCACCCATCAAGTCCAAGTCAGCCTAAGGGGGAATCAAACCAGAGTGTCAGTGGAGGCAAGATCGCCACCTGACTGGTTGGCTAACTGGCCTGGCTTGTTCTCACATCATCTTACCAGCTTCTGGTGACCCTGAATCTGCTGGTTTGTGTACATTAGCCCTGACATGTGACGGATGGCTTGGAGCTACTGTACATACGCATTTAGTTGTTCCTGGAGCTGGATTCTTTGGCAGGTGGCAACACAAAGTAGGAATAACTGAAAGTAGCCCACTGTCTTTACTCTCCATGGCAGTATTCACTCGGTGCTTGACAAGCTTCAGTGTTGATTTCATACAGATCTCCTGACAGTGCCAACCACAAGAAAATAGGAAGGGGAGGAAAGAGTAATGGTATTCAGAAAAAAACAGAGTTATGAGCTCCAAGAGCATGAATGGTGCAAGAGAGTAACAATCAGAAATAAAGCTGCTGTGGATTTATGGGCATCTCTAAGTTTATGCTGTATTAGATGCTTTTTTTAATACTAAAGCTAGTCCTGCCAGAGTTAAAAACATGAAATATTTTTGGGGCGGAGTGCGCGTGTATAGTTTTTTAATGTTTGTAGAATGTTTTAAAGATTAAAAAGAGCATGAAATTGATGTATTTGTAACACTTGTGAAGTAAGGAGACATGTCTTTGCCATATAAATAATTCATTTTTCTACAGCAGCTGCCAGAACAGGCACAGATGCTTCAGCATGTTTTCTGTGTTGAAAACACTAGGTGGAAAACGTTATAGCTTTCAATGTCTCAAAAACTCCTTGTTCTTTCTGAAAGTTAATTAAAACAATTGATCAACTACTGGTAACAAAGCTTAAGGAGACCCTTGGAAGGCATTGTCAGCTGCACATAAATGAAAAAATTCAACCCAGAAGTGAAGTCTTTGGAAAATTACGAGGAAAGCTACAAAAGCTGCAACCATATTTCTCACTTGGGGAACCTTTTGTATCACAAGCATTTCATTTGTAGTAGAAACTGTGATACAAAATCCAACTGAAGGCACTTTTTTTTTTAATGTGATCTTATTTATGCAGAATCAACCACTTTTAGCCTCTCATCTGGGCCTAATAGCACCTTACTTGATCATCTATAGGAATTTAGAGTGAGGTAGCTAACCAACACTAATTATTCCACAGTAAAGGTCAATCATTTTTAGCAGCGATGACAAAGAGCATATTTAGACCAGGCATTCCTGAGTAACTTCCTGGTTGGGTATTGTTATTCTAAAATAAAGGGATTTAAAAAAAAAAATCACCTTATTTTTGTCTTTATCTTCAGAAAAGATAAAACTTTCCTGACAGAAAGTTGTTTAGGGATGGCTACTATCAATTCAAATGCTGCTATAATCTTAAATGACTGGTAAACAATTCAAAGTCTGCATTGATCTTGTTTCAGGTTGTCTAATACCATTAACTTTTTTTTTCCCCCATAACCTTTTATTCATTTGAGAAGTGTTGAAGTAGCTGTAATTTTACTACCAACATTTACCAAAAGGAGCACTCTTGAGCTTTTGCCATCAGAAAAGTAGCTCAGCTCTTGCTGAAAGAAATTTTTGAATTCCTGTTTTTCCTTCTTTTACTTTTTTTTCAGGAAAAATATCTAGCAACACGCAAAGATAACAAGGTTACAAATGCACAGGAGATAGGTTATTGCCAAAACTTCAGAGACTCCAAAGAACTGAGGAAGAAGGGTGCAAGCTAGAGCAGCTTAGCCTACACAATTTCACCAAGCCTGCTAGCAGGATAAATCAAAGGTGGGTGTTCCCATCTTCCAGTGGAACTGCCTTTTCTTGCTAGCATTTAATCTGGTGTTTGGTATCAGAGGCCAAGTTTTTTTTTTTTCTAAGACAGGAGAAGCTTTTACAGTTGCAAATGTGCCTTAAGTTTTATAATCTCTTTAAGAAAAAAAAGGAAAGTGACAGAGAAAGATATATATCCAAGTTATTTAAAAGTCATGCTCTCAAATGCTAAAAACTACCAGGAACGTGGTTGTAAGATAAGAATTTTGCCCTCCTTAAACACAGACCGATATACGTATCTTTAATTACTTTTTCCAACCTCCACCCTCAAAGCCATGCCTAGGATAATGCATGAGCATAAGCCTAATTATGAATTTACAGTCTGAAAAAAAAATTAGATTTAAAGGTATACACACTCAGCTGTTATTCCTGTTACTTACAGCCATTGCATTTGGGAAGTCTCAGACGAAATCCACTCTTTCCAACATTGCCTTCTCCCCTCGATGATACAGAAGGTAATTTTAGCACCGGGTGGCTCAGGAGGGAACACCAGAGCCAGCCACCAGGCAGGCTCACCACACGGGCGAGGCTTTTCCTTTGAAGACTTACCCGTCCTCTGAAACCCACCCTCAAGGCCCAGGAGGGGACCGAGCTACAGCACTTCACTGTTCACACGACAGCAAACCTCCAAGCACAACCTCTTCGCCGCTTTTTAAAGAAAAAAAAGAGGGGGGCAGCCGCGCAGGAGGTGAGCGCGGCCGGCGGGAGAGGGGGAGGGAGCGGACGCACGCGCCGCCGCAGAAGGTTCTAGCACTGGGCGGGCCGCGCTCGGTGCCGGGAAGCGCAGCGTGAAGGCCAGGCCCTGAGGGGACGGGAAGGCGGGAACCTGCGGGCCGGGCTGGGGGGGAGGAGAGCTGAGTGGAGATTGTTGCAACCTGAGCGAGTCCGGGCTGAGACCATCGAAAGACAAAGCTGGCGGAGGAGGTTTGTTTGCAGCCTTTTACTCAGGGGTTTTCTGGTCGTGATGGTTGTCTTAGTGGGTGTCCTGGTTTCCGCAGGGATAGAGTTAATTTCCTTTCTAGTAGCTGGTACAGTGTTTTGGATTTAGGATGAGAACAATGTTGATAACACGCCGATGTTTTAGTTGTTGCTAGGTAATGCTTACACTAGTCAAGGACTTTTCAGTTTTCCATGCTCTACCGACTGAGAAGGCTGGAGGTGCACAAGAAGCTGGGAGGGGGCACAGCCAAACTGGCCAAAGGGACATTCCATACCACGGGACGTCATGCTCAGTACATAAACTGGGGAAAGCTGGCCGGGGGGGCCGCTGCTCGGGGACTGGCTGGGCATCGGTCGGCGGGTGGTGAGCAATTGTACTGTGCGTCACTTGCTTTGTGTATTATTATTATCATATTATTATTATCATTTTATTTCAATTATTAAACTGTTTTTATCTCAACCCACGAGTTTTTCTCACTTGTGCTCTTCCAATTCTCTCCCCCATCCCACCGGGTGGGGGGGAGTAAGCAAGCGGCTGCGTGGTGCTCAGTTGCCGACTGAGATTAAACCACGACAGTGGGTCTCACGAAATCTAGGGTTGAGGTCATGGGGGTGCTTGCTTGAAGGAGGACGTGCAGCGGGTGGTGCTGTTTCTCAGGAGAGGGGGTGGTTTTGTGGGTTACTCTGGGGCACTCCTACTACTGTACTGCGCTACCATGACTCAGGCTCCAGCTCTCCTTCGATCGCTCTCGACACCTGCTATAATGCCAGCCTTACATTGTATTAGTAAAAATTTAACAGCTGTTGTTTTCTTTCTCTTCTGATGCTGTTCAGCCAGAGTTAACTCAGAGTGTATCATTGAGCCCAAGAAAGAAGTGGAAGAATCAAATTGGAGGATAGTATGGGTTGAAGAACTTGTTGAAGTGGGTGCTAACTTAAACTTTCTGTGTTTTTAATTCAGCTTGGTTGTGGTGTTTTTGTGCTATACCTGTGTTTTAAGTACACTGTAAGCAGGTAGCTTCATCAGTAAATGCAGCTGTTCTGCTGATAGGTCTGGTTTCCCTGTTCTAATTCTAAAATGACTGTATAGTATGGTGGTGTATAAATTTAAAAAAGACAAGCTCTCAGATTTTCATATGGACCTAAGTAATCACATGCTAAGCATACACTGAATTTCAGCGAGTTCGCTGTACCTTAAACCTCTAATCTTTGAACATTGCAGCCAAACATATTTTTCAGATCATGCTATACAACCAGTTCCTCGGGTCTTTTTCTGTTTTGTTTGTTTGGACAAGGTTATTGTTCTTAAAACTACTTTATTATTCTGGAGAAATTCTCATTTAGTGAGTGGATAGTTTTATTCCTTAGTAAAATCCACAGGATGTAGGAATCTTAATCTTCGTCAGTCTTCTTCTAAACTAGGAAAATCTTTGTCACCAAAAGTGAAAGATGGCTAAAAATCTGAAAGATAAATAAATTGTCCAATGTTTTGTGGAAATTGATGGCTCTGCAGAGCCTCTAAAGGAACATGAAGAAAATACTGTATGTGCTGTTTAGTGATGGCTGATTAGTCAGGTGGCCTGCGCAGAGCTCAAGGCATAACCAGCAAACATTCTCTCCTTTCTGGCTTTATAGGGAATGTGGAGAAAATTTGGATTGTTACAGTGGTGATTTAGAAGACAAAGGTTGAAAATCCATGTGGATTCAGGCTTAGTCAATCTCACTGCTTTTGTAACAACCTTTTTTGACTACTATTAAACAGTTTGTTTGAAAGGGGTATCTGAAGCTGGATGGTGTGTAAAATGATTGGTTTTTCTATATTGCCATCTTAGTTCAAGGAGGGCATTGTACATGAGCCCTATGATGTTGAAACTTTTTTGAAACCCTCATGAAGTTAGTAGAGATGTCAGGTCTTCCAAAAAAATCAGAGAAGGAAGTTGTGATGTGAATATAGCCATTTTCCTAAAAAAAGAAACCAAAATGCATAATCGTATTAATACATGACTTGCTGTTTCTCCATCTGGAAACAGAATGAAATCTTTGCCAATCTGGAGGCCTTATGATTATCTGGACAGAAGTTTAAAACCCATTGATGCTTTTAAAGAAAGAGAATGATAACTCAGATGTCTTGCTCAGTACTTCAACTTTCCTCTCAAGTTTGGGATTTTATGGGTTGAAATCATGATAGTCCAGCTAGAGATCCCAAAGAGTAGCATAAAAGGATAGTCTGATCTCTGTCTGAGCTGAGATCTGAGCTTACTGCCTCCTTAGCACTAGGTTAACTTCAATGCCAATCTGGTAAATACACAAAAAGAATATTACAATTTTGTACTTCTTACAAAAGCAGCACATTTAATATGAATTATTTGGGCGCTTGCAAGCTTCTGTTGTGGCTGCTAATGCTAACTGAAGTTACTTAGGTTGCCTGGCTAAGCTGCTTCCAACATTGATTCTTTGATCAATATTACAGCATTTTGTACTGATACATTACCTCCCAGATGGACTGTACCGATTTTCCTCAAACAAGGAAGCAGTGGCAAATATTACTAGAAGTAGCAAATCTTTCTAGGTTTTTTTTTTTGTTGGGTTCTTTTTCGGTTGGTATCTGTCTATGGTATCTGCAGAATAATTCCAGCTGTAAGAACTTAATTATCGTCTGCAAATTAATTTCAGATGCTTCTTTCCACATTTATTAGGTTTTAATACAAGAGGGAGAAACATTTTTTCCCAAAGCCAGCTGTTTCAGAGTGAGGGAGCATGTAACAAGAAAGTGGAGTTTGTTAATGGGAGAGTGTGTACAGGACTTTTGGTATGGGAATTTGGGGTTAGACCAGTGGCCCTCATCACGTAGTGAGAGAATTGGCATCTTGGATGCTGCAGCAGCATTTGAGAATTTCAGAAAGTGAGGTTAGCGTTAGTGATTTATAACTGACGGGAGTGCTAGCTTCTGAATTGTCTCTCTTCTCTGGTCAATGATAATTAGTGTCTTGTTTCTTCTTCACCTCTTTGGTTCTCCTACCATCTCTAGAAGATTCTGTTCTCTATTCCTTTTGTTATGATAATTGTTTTACTATTCCTAAAACAATGATATTACCAGAGTACCTTTGGATTAAAAAAAAGCTGGATTTCTCTTAAACTGCTGCTATTGTTTTATCTTAAAAGTGAATTTGCAACTGCAGGCCTAGTTGGGCTTCCCTTAGTTAAGTTGTTCAGAGTTTTTCTGTGCTGTCTTTTGAAGCACTGCATATTCTGAGCGACATTGTGCTGTGAGGTTCCTAAAATCTGTTGTCAACGCTTAAGATTTCTATGCACATGGTGTTCAGAAATTACAGATACCATGACAGGCAAAGGAAAAAGAAGAAGGAAGGGACTTGTGTTGCTAAAGGATCATGTAGGTTGCATGGACAAGAAAGCCAAAGGTTTAGAAAAAAGCACAGTCATTCAGAAATTGTCTTATGCTGTGAATGAAACTTGCAAGAAAAGTAGTGAGAGTGGTGCTGCATTAGAAAGCCACAAGTATCTTCACAGAGTATCCTCATCCTTTCTACAGTTAGAACTTTCTACAGTAGTAAAACTATTCATACATGTACAAATGTAAACTTGAGATGTTCTGCTTTAAATCTTTTTCTGCTAACACCTTTTTTTCCTCCCTTTTTGAGATTCTGCTAGTCCTAATGCCACAATACCATGCTCTCTGGGATCTTCCAGAGCCAAAAAAAGAAAAAAAAGTATGAGTAATGCATTTGAAAGTCAGATCTAAGTTGGAAGAGCAGAATGGCAAGAAGCTTAATTCTCAGGGTTGAACAGGTGAGAGATTCTGGAGAAAATGCCATACAACTAGTTGTTTCCGTGTTAAAGTTAGGATGGTCAAATATTTTTAAAGCATGATTACATATAGGTTGACTTTGAGGGATTTGATACTGTCTAATAAACATCCACTGTCTCTGAATCTGTAACTTTTGGTTACGGCTAAGTACTGAGTTGTTGACTGCAGAGGACTTCCACAGGGATTCTTGTTGAATTATTTGTGGCATGCCAAGAACTGTATATACAGAGGATGACTTAGCATGTATTTTTTAAATACCTGGCTCAGCAAAATCTTCTAAAATTTGATGCTCTGGTTTATTTCATGGACACAAATATAATCCCAGTTATAAAAAATCAAATATATTATTCAGGTATTAACCTAGATGTCCTGCAAAGACTTGAATTTGGTTATTGTACTTCCTGAAATCACTGAGTCCTTGGAGAGGAGGGAATTGAAAGATGTGTCAGTGTGATTCATGTGTCTTAAAGGATCTCGGGCAAATCAAGAAAGAAACTGCAAGAGAGTTGTTTTTGAAGTTAGTTAATTAATTTAATTTCAGATACTCTTTTTTTCCAGAAAGGCAAAGATGTACTACATTTACAATATTAAAGTTCACAATTCGCTCTTGCTTTTTTTTTCCAGAATCAAAGCAAAAGAAAGTCCCAGACTATTACAAGATTTCTGAAGGGTTTGCTCAAATTCCCCTTCCTCTTTTTACAGCGAAAAGAAACATGATTCCCCAAGGTTCCTTTTCTTAGGGTTTTAACAGTCAGTTGCGTGTCTTTCCATTACTGCCTGCTATTTCTTCTTTTTATCCGTTTCAGCATTATTTTCTGACTAATGAACAGTTAGCTGACCACTGATTAATAACACACACAAATTATGATCATTTCCAGCACTCTGAATCAGCAGCTATTTGCACAAATCTAAATATGGCTGAATATGGCTTTGATCCTCCAAGTTAAATGACAATATATAGAGATTGAGGAAGTAAGAAACTGAAACACATGAAGCGTGTTGATACTTGATTGTTGTGGTATGTCAGTCACATTAGGTCAACAAATCTGCATGTTCTAGTTCTAGCAAAGTAGATCTCTTGCTTGCTTTATTTCTATTTTATGATAGTGTGAAATCATAAAGAGTTACTTTTTTTTTTTTCCTCTAAATGCCACTTTCAAAGGGAGAAGACTCTAGTACGTAACTTCAAATAATAGGAAACATTGGAGACCCTACTTTCTTTGTGTTTTCAGACTCTGATCTTGCAGAGCTGAAACCAAACCACTGAACAGAATTTTCACTGCTGTTTCATTATAGCCATGATTTTTTTTTTTACATTTTAATTATGTATTCTTGCTTTTTATATGTATGTGTGAGTGTGTGCGTCTGGTGATACAGTCACACCTTAAAAATTTCTGAGAGATATAGATAGATAATGTGAACTATTACTTTGTTTCCCATTGTTCCATTTGCCTGGGTGTTTGGTTTTTTTTTCCCTTTATAGACTCATAGAATAGTTTGGGTTGGAAGGGACCTCTAAAGGTCATCTAGTCCAACCCCCCTGCCATGGGCAGGG
>NW_008796043.1:665217-673223 GCF_000699145.1 Aptenodytes forsteri
CAGTCCACCCATCAAATCCATACCTCTCCAGTTTAGAGAGAAGGCTGTTGTGGGGGACCATGTCAGAGGCCTTACAGAGGTCCAGACAGACAAAATCTGTAGCCCTTCCTGTGTCCACTGATGTAGTCACTCCATCAGAGAAGGCCACTAGGTTAGTCAGGCAGGACTTGCCCTTGGTGAAACCATGCTGGGTGTTCTCGAATCACCTCCCTGTCCTCCATGTGCCTTAGCATAGCTTCCAGGAGGATCTGTTCCATGATCTGTCCCAGGCACAGAGATGAGACTGACTGGCCTGTAGTTCCCCAGGTCTTCCTTTTTTCCCTCTTTAAAAATGGGGGTTATGTTTCCCCTTTTCCAGTCAGTGGCAACTTCACCAGACTGCCATGACTTCTCAAATACGATGGATAGTGGCTTAGCAACTTCATCCGTCGGTTCCCTCAGTTCCCTTTGTACAACTGTGTAACTTCCGCCAGTCCCTTTGTATAACTTAGGCCCAGAACTCCCATTACCACAAGAGAAAGAACTGGAAGAACTCTACCTATTCAGTCACATCTATTATATTGTAAAATGTGGAAATGGGTAAAGTCATTTAGCTGATTCTCTTCCATCTAGGGATTATAAGTAGGAAAAATCTGTTTTAGAAAAACAGAATCTTTAAATATATCCAGATTTCTCTAAACAGTCATAATTGTTTGGTGCGAACATAAATCTACAGTTGCTTGGAAACACAGACCTTCTGTTATCCAGATACAGCTCAGCTGAATAAAACACATGCTGTTACATCAAGGAATCCAGATTTCATATTAGGCAGAATTCCCACTAAGGCTGTCAAAAGCAGTGTACTTGAAGAAAGACCTAATTGTTTCTGCATTTCACTGGAAAGTTATATTCTGTTATTGCCTACCACAAACTTCGGTAGGGGATTAGAACTTGAGCAGTCGGCTCTGACTGCCCAGCTACCAGTGTGATATTTGAGTTGAAAAACAATTCGGTTTTTAGTAGAAAGTTTTGTTTGTACTTGAGACAGCAGATCAAATTTCAGTGTAATTTAGAGAAAGTTATTGTCGGTGAGAAACATGAAAGTAGGAAGGGACAGTAAACACAGGACATATTTCATACGGGGAATTAGCTCAAATGGTAGAGCGCTCGCTTAGCATGCGAGAGGTAGCGGGATCGATGCCCGCATTCTCCATTTGCTACTTGGAAGTGTTACTTTTTATCGCCACTGTGAACTAATCTTCATTTTTTCAGTTACCAGTTGTAATTTTTTTGCTGTTTTGGAAAAGAACAGCTTGTAAACTTCTGTTTTGTCTAAAATTAGGGTAACTGCCTGCACAAAAAAGAAAGAAATTCCTGTTGATGGGTTTTAAAGAATGAAACAAAAGCACACTGACAGATACCACTGTTTCTTCTGATTTTTGGCTGTGATACAATTTTAGTGCCCTGTATATACTATTTTATGTTGTGGGGCTTTTTTAAATTTAGATTCATTTTTCTGTAGCAGTTTTGTAAGGATTAAAATTAATCAATTTTAAGAAGCACATGCACAATATGAATGATTTAGGTTGTTAATGTTGATCAAAGATGAGCATTTTTCTTAAAGTGCAAATTATATAGGGTAGAGGAAGAAATTGAGTGAAATTGTGAGAGATTGAATGTCAGTTGAAACTCGGGTTAGGAACAAGTGTGTCATGCCCATCCTAGCTACAACAGGTGCAAGGTAGCTGGAGAAGCAGTAATTCTACGGTAAGCTGATGATTATATAGACAACTACATACTTTTACATCTTCTTAAAGACAAATTTCACTAACTTTTCATATAATTAAAAACTAAAAAAAAAATGCTCACATTAAAATTCAATGGACTTGTAAGGGACAGAAGTGATTTTTATTTCCTGTATTACAGAATGACATCAGTATTAGATGCTTTTGTGAAGAAGTAATTTTTCAGAGAGTTTACAAGCGTAGTCTGCTAATTGAGATTTTTTTCCTGTTTTATTTGCTGTATGAAACGGTATATATTACTAGCTATGTATTTTCTTTCACAAACCTGAACAATTTATGGAAGAAAATCTTATGCTATCATGGACACTTAGTCTCTCAAAACACTGGAGAATGCGGGCATCGATCCCGCTACCTCTCGCATGCTAAGCGAGCGCTCTACCATTTGAGCTAATTCCCCTTGCTTGACAACATGAAGGGCGGATTTACTTCTGCTGAATCATAGCTTGGCTGCTTTAGCACGCAATTACTCTGTTGAGTCAGTCTGCTTATTCAGTAACACTGAATTGTCACTGTATTTATGTGGAAAGCCTGTTAGCGTAAAAGTCAGAATACTCACTTGACATGAGAAGCAGTAGTACTGGTGCGTTTTCTGCTATGTTACTTTGATAAAACAATACTTACTTTCCTGAACAAAGCCTCCTGTAGTGTTTATTCAGGAATGAGAGAGAACTATTTTTTTACCTCTCTTACAATGCAGATACCAAAAGACTTAGCAGTCTAGAAAGTATACTGTTAGAAGTCACTGAAGGGCAATGAGATTTTTCTTCGCCTTGTTTTTCAAGTCTTTTTATTTTCTTTTCCAACTTTATTTTCTAATTAGCACTATGTAAATGATAAATATAATGGTTTAAAAGTTCAAGTTTATCATAGTTTGTGGAGGGAAAGTATTCATTTATACCTTCATAAGTTATATTCTAGATATGTCTACCTTTTTGTATTGACTTTGATGATTCAGTTAAAATAGTATTGCATCTTAAATATATGGGGTTACTAAAAACATTTCAGAAATATAAAAATTCCAGTGTAGTTATACTAACTGACTTTGCAGTAAGAAGCACATTGGCAAAGCTCTATTTGCAGGTTATTAAATCAAGGAATGCTTTCTGGATTCAAAGAACGAAAATGCAGTTTACAGTGAGAGCGGTTGCACTAATATACTATTAAAAAACAAAGGCAGTGAAAATGTTATAATGAAAGATTTCTCACTGTTTAAATGCAGAAAAGTAAGTTCTGCTAGTAAAGTAAAACGTGTGCAGTAATCCAACAATACATGTGCTGGTGTTTTTCTCTAATGAATTTAACTTACTGGATGACAGCATCTAGTCGAAAGAAAATAAATTACAAAATTAAGCATCAGCTAGTTACAACTTGTCTAAAGTAAGGTAGTACTTGAAGTCTAGCACAATCCAGTTGCAGGCCAAGATGTGCAACTAAAACTGCAGTATCACTGCAAATATTCTCCTAGAATTTAAATATTTGCCTGCCTTACCTCAGTCTCTGCAGACCAATAAAGAAAGATTCGTTCTTACCATTTCTTGCAATATATTGTAACTGACTTTATCTACCTCACTGGAGTAAATTGGAGGGGAAAAACAAATACGCAAAAGTGGTTTCACACCTCGCAGGCACACATCTTAGGCGCAGTGGTGGCCCACTGCACGTCTGCAGCTGGGGTCCTTCCCATGTCCTATTTCACAAGGTTCAGCTCTAGGTACAGTTTTCTTTATCTACCCTGTGCAGTCTGAGTCAGTATGAAAATGGCTGATTACTTCTCCCTATTTTTCACCCCCAAATCTCACTCTGCTGCCACTGAAAAGGCCTAAAGCTTGGACAGTTCAGCTGACAGAAAAACAGTTTATTTGATGCTAACGTCAGATAAGGGTGAGGAAAGACCTCTGCAATAGTACTATTTTCAGTGATTAAAATGTGTATTTCATACAATCGACAGCCCATTGTTTTGTGATCTTGAATTTGTTGTGATTGCTAAGTTTCCATGTAAGATGGTGAGTAAAACTTTCTAATTTCTCCACTTTTATTGGGAGAACTTCCTTACCTACATGGCTGAAAATAACCTG
This sequence comes from Aptenodytes forsteri, assembly GCF_000699145.1. Classification (NCBI taxonomy): domain Eukaryota; kingdom Metazoa; phylum Chordata; class Aves; order Sphenisciformes; family Spheniscidae; genus Aptenodytes; species Aptenodytes forsteri. Next base: position 669,077 of record NW_008796043.1, read on the forward strand.
CCCTTCTTAATTCGTTTTTTTCATTTCTCTAGGGTATTTCAGCTGTGACGGCTTTGTGTCCATGTATTTTCATTTAACACATCACTTCAATGCATCTCTTTGGCAACACTAATGTAAACTGATATAAGCTAATTTAATCAGGTTTGACTTTTGCTTTCTAAGATGGTCTTCTTAGGGGACGTCAGGGCAAATGTGAATTTTGTATTATCTTCAAGCTGCTCCACTGCATTGTTTGTGATGTGACGTCCCTCAACACAGAAGCAGCAGCAGCCCTCTTCAAAGAAGGATAAATGTAGTGTGAGTTGGGTGGCACCGAAAGGCTGCAGGTCATGAGTTTGTCATGCAAGTTAGCATGAAGTGCCTTATCACATTACTCGGAGAGTTTGTCGTCTTGGACAGCAAAATAGACAAGGTCAAGGTCAAATGCTAGTAGTGTTCTGAACAGCTGCCCTGGGGTTACTACCCATGATAGAGGAGCAGAGTCAGTGAAAGGAAGGCAGTTTGCATTTGTGGTTATTAAAATCTATGGTTACAGGATAAATTGGAGTGCTGTGGGGGGAATTAGCTCAAATGGTAGAGCGCTCGCTTAGCATGCGAGAGGTAGCGGGATCGATGCCCGCATTCTCCACTGTCACATTTTGCTTGTGGTGGGAGAAAAAACAGTTAACTACAAAAGAAGTTTGCATGTATTGAACTGGAATTTTGAAGTGAAATAAGCTCTTATTTGTTAGATTTACATAGTTCATTTCTTAAATGTGGCCATATGTTTGACTAGAATAAATTAAAATAATTACTCATATTTAAAAAGAAATAAATAGAAACTGACTTTTATGGGGAGAAAACCAAATGCCGGAAAGTACTTCCTTTCAAGAATTGCAACTAAGAAACTTTTTAAAATTTATTTTATACACCTAGAAAATATGTCTTTTCTGATTTGTCTTGTTTCTTACTACTTCATTTGGAAATGCTAAATGAAATATTAAAATTTTATTATATGACACCTGTTTTGGAATCACAGTTGAATGTGTTTTCATTTGTGAATAGATAGACCAGTGCAAGAAGAGAAAATTGTATTACATGTATGGAACTGCAGATTTTAAATCCACCTTGAAGATCAGAGTTTTGTGATCCCTATTAGAAGTAAGAGGAGGGGGAATTAGCTCAAATGGTAGAGCGCTCGCTTAGCATGCGAGAGGTAGCGGGATCGATGCCCGCATTCTCCAGTGTTTTGTTAAACTAGAATTGTTATACCTGGAAGTAGAAACTACCAAAACAAAATATGTAACTACTTTGGTAAAATGTTAATTTTGTTTTAGTCGGGACAAAACTGATTGCCTGCCTGCCTTCCCCTCCCTCGCAAAATCAGGCTTATATAACTGCATATGTCAATCCTCTGTCATAACTGTCTACTCTTCCTGGCTAGTTTCAGTCAAATTTGGCAGAAAAAGAATTCTGCGATATGATGTTTTTCCAGGCTTTATGAAAAATAAAGGATGAATGACAGTTAAAGACCTGAATCAGTATGTCTTTTCTCCACTTGTCCAACTAGGATATAGTTTGATCAGACAATGGAAAATAGCAGTTTAGGAATGCTTGTTCTTCCCCAACTGCCCGTTCTGGTCCCTGTCCAGAAGTATAGGATCTTCAACCCAATTATTTGGGTTGACGGTTGGACTCGATGATCTTAGAGGTCTTTTCCAACCTCAATGATTCTATGATTCTACGATTCTATGATTCTTTTCATTTATGGTTTTTGTGAAGCTGTTGTATGAGCTGGCTTGGTCAATTCAAGTTTAAGGGTAAAAGTTGTCACCTCTTTCCCCCCAAGTCTGTATCCTAGAAAGCATGCTACAGCTGCTGTGTCTTTTAGCTTTAGGTATGGCCTGTGTGCAGGTTGCAAATGAGCTCCTTAGCCTTCTCTCCTATTTCTGTTTTCGCAGAGCTGTTTTTAAGATGCTAATGCTTGCCACACTTGTGTTAGAGCTTCAGAGATAACCTTGATGATCTAATTGATTCACTGACTTCCCCTAACACCTTGTTAGTTTCTTCTGATCCTTCTCCAGATGTTGTGTGTTTCTTTATGGTGCACTTCCCCCTAGCCCTTCTAGAAGCAGCTGCACAGCAAGTGCAGCTTTTTAGATCTTAGTGACGGGTGCTGCTAAATCTGCTGTGTCTTTGTGTGTTAACTAAGCACCTTACAGTGTGTAAAAAGGCCTACTGATTTCCTCACATCTTCTGTCTGTTCATGGCTGAGGAAGAAAATGTGCATGGAACTAGCAAAACCCCGGTATTATTCCACTTCTTGGTGTGTCTCCTTCTACTTTGGAGGCTGAAAACTTAACCTTCCCCTTGAACTCTTGGGCATACCTAAAAAAGTTTGTACCAGTCTTAGTGACTACTTTCAATGGGGTTAGTAGAGAGAAGCTGCCTAGAATGGTCATACTAAATGCCATCCTTCTGACAACAATCTGGGAGGTGCTTATACCTACTGTGTACACACTTGTTTTCAGCAGGGTTGTTCTCAGTGCACACTGTGTTGGCACTGGGTTCTTGTCCCACCAACATCCTTTACTAAACCTGCCTCATAAAAATGATACCTGATTGTTGTCTTTGATGTGTGATTTGTTATCTCATCAACTGTTGTAAGAAGCATGGACAAAGATAACTTACACGTCTGTCTCCCGGGAATATCTAATGATGAGTCTTTTCAGTGAAAGAATACTTTTCCTTCTTTTAGGATGACCACTGAGTATTCCAAGATCTCTTCAAGTAAGTGAATAGATTGATTTTTTTTTTTCCCCTCTTACTCTTCAGGAAGTGAAGGCAGAGTACACAGTTTGGAATATTTCTCAGTAATATCCATCTTCAAGTTTTGCCAAAAGGGTTATGCAAGGATTCTAACCTGCTTGTTGCACTTAGATAAACTAGACCATATAAAGCAATTGTGCTGCTTTGTACAGCTGAGGGAGCTCTACATAGCATTGTATTTTGCTATAAAAAAATCACCAGTACCAGATAGTTGGGAGCATTATTGTTTATCCCAGGGGAAATAGCGTACCTATTGGGGTCATTCCCACATTTGCCATTAAAAGTGTTAAGCTTGTTTTAGCTTCCTGATTAGCCTGGGGCTGCTCTTTTCAATTATTGAGAGGAAGCTGAGAACAATAAGGAATTATTTAGATGGATTTCTACAGCTAGCCCCTGTATTGCTGAGAAGCTGGATCAGGCCCATAATGATGCTTACTTTGTACTCATTTGTTTATATTGATTTCAGTTTGGTTAGAGTGTTTATATATTATGTCGCTTCCATGAGAGACCCTTCTAATAAGGGTCACAGAGGCAATTATTTTTTAAAAGTGACAGGAACTGTGCAATCCTGGTACGTAGCTATTACAGAGTGATGGAACATGAGTGGAACTGTCAACTAAGCAGATGTTGCCAAGACTGTTTACCTAGAAAGATACTGTAAGGAGATGCCCAATTAATGAAAAAAAAATCTGCCTGTATAATGTCTTTAGAGCTTCATTGTTACTGAGTACAAACTTAAGAGCTTAATGGCTGTTCTTTGCATACTGAAAGATGGGCTAAGAATTAGCTGGATGATGGGGGTGCCTCCCCTTTCTTCATCTCCCCACCCACATGTACATGTATTGAAAAGCAAACATAACATACTATGTCACTAAAACTGAGATAAGGTTATAAATACCAATGCAGGTAGCCAGCCTAGCCTTACTATATTGTTGAAGGTTGGAAGCTCAGCGCATTCGATCGACGTTATGTGCCTGGATACTTGGGCTCAATTCTCTTTTAATTCTCTCTGGCTTTAAATTCTGGATGTAGTAATGTGCAGTTATGTTCTGAAATTGTATTTGCGTTCTCCTGGCTCAAGTCTGGATCTGGTGCTGCTGGAAAAGATTGGCAACTGGAAAGTGCTCCTGACTAAGAACTAGAACCAGGAGGTAAATCTTCCCAACGCAGTAAGCTTGTGCCAACCATTTCTTCATTGGGTGAGAAATGCCAAACTCTGAGGGGTCTGTTGTGGTTACTTCTTTTGGGGATGAGGGAAGGAAATGACGCCTGCGTACTACAGCATTAGGCAGTATGAAAGACCATGACAAGAAAAAACAATTCTAAGAAAAGCTACTTT
>NW_008796043.1:673374-683768 GCF_000699145.1 Aptenodytes forsteri
AGCTTTTTTCGTTTTCTTTTTTTTTTTTTTTTTTTTGTGTCTGAGGTGTTCAGAACTATCGATGATGAATGTTTTAAGCTTTTTAGTATCTCTAAGAGTTAGACAGGTAACAGTTCACGAGTCACAAAAAAACTTGCACCAGGACTGTAATAAAGTTAACCTCTTAAAATGGAGGAAGGGTGAAAAGCTCTTCTACTTCCTAACATTTCTTTTAGAGGTCATCAGAGATAGATACTCTCAGATATATGTTCCACATAAGAAAGTTTAGTAGCTTTCCTACAGCTAGTTATTTGTATTTTTAAGAGTCTAGATATTATTGTACCTAGTAGTTTTCAATAAAAAAGGCTAGGAAAGACTATATTGCTCTTGCTTCAGAGCTAGGAAAGGTTTTCATTACTAGAGAAAACCTTCTTATGATTTTTCTTGTATTTTGTCTGAAGCATTTGATGTTTGGTCAAGACTAACAAAGGAGTCTTAACTAGATGCATAGCAAATTTGATCCAAGTTGGTCAGTAAGTTGCATTAGTAAAAGCCTGCTTCATACTAGAAAAAACAATTTGTATGATAACGGTTAAGAGATAGTTGGACCACAAAACCACATAAAAAATATGTGGGGTTTTTAATCACATTTATAAGTGAAACAATTTAACCTGAAGATGTAGCAAGATCTTCAAAACAAATTATGCAGGCATTACAGTGGTTCCCTGATAAGATTTCCACTCACAAAACATGAGAATTGGAAACTCTATGCTTCATTAGAAAAGGGGCTCAAATTTAGGCAAAAGCAATCCAAACCTACTCCTACCCTATCCAGTTGAGAGGTGGGACATGATCAGGAGTCACTGAACAAACCAAGTGAATATTTTCTCTGCAATCAAAATATAGAGCAATGAGAGAGAATGCTTTAGGGATCTACAAAGTAATTATGTAGTAACTATATAAATATAATTAGTAGGTCTTCTGCTCAGATTTTGAGACTTTAAAATATTTTTCATAGTAGCAAATACAACGCTCTTGTTTTCCTTATCAATTTGGAGTCCAGAGATGCCAGTCACAAGGGGAGTCTGGCTGTGCTTATTGTATAGACAAACTGTACTCTCGAAACATTACAACCCACAATTAACTAGTTTTTTGGTTTTGAGCATTAAATAATACAAGCTGGTGCCAGGCTGTCTATAAACATTATTGTAAGGTGGCCATGCAAATTGAGAATTGGATGACAGCTTCCATATTGACTGTCAGTTTACCTCACAGATGATGAGCCCTATGCTTTTTAAGTAAACTATGCATGTATTTTTACAAGACGACATGTGGTCTTGCCAACTCAGAAAAAAAATGCAAAATGCTTACTTTCTTCAGTCCATATTGCTGTATCCAGACAGCAAATTACATAGCAGCTCTAATTATGAAATTAGATAAATACACTGCAAAAGTGGGATAGAATCACTTCCCTGACCAGCTATTTGACATGCAGTCTTCAGTACACTTTCTTCTTTTCCTGAGATAATCCTGGAAGTCCTAGGGCCTTCTAGGAAGATAAAACTGCAATTCCAGAGTGAATGCCAAAAGTGAGACTGAAGTTTGATGAGGCCAACTAGAACATAGTCTTAAGGAGTACATTATCTCAGTTACATTGGTCAGGGGATAATCTTGACAGAAGTTTCTCACTTAAGAGTTTACATCTGTTCCTACTGAAGCACCTAACAAAACTGGGTGTGACTAGGATTGAGTCACTTTTCCAATCACATCTGTGCTTGCAGAGAAATGACATACCAGCTTTAAAACCAATAATAGTGGTAGCAAATGACATTTTTTGGTGTGTCTTGCACTGGTTCCCCACCCACCCCGAGTAACCAGTGATTGCATTCTGTGCTATGAAAACAGAAGAGCACCATTCTATTTCACTTCATCATCAGCTTCTCTTTATAGTGTTAGACAAGATAGCAGATCACTTCAACGATGGTTTCTTCAAGTGACTTATTACAAATAACTTCTGCCAGTAGGTTTACAACTTTTTTTTTTAATGCCTTTTGTAGAATGTATAGAAGACTTTAATGCCTTTCTTCTGTGTTGTTTCTGATGTCAAGAATATCAAGTTTCTGGCAGGAGTGCTTTCCCCTGGTTGCATATTCCGGTCTTTAAATGACTCGAGTTTTTAAAATGAGCTTAATTGTAACTACTAACAGTGTAGGGTAAATACAGCAGTAAATTATGATATACACTTTGAGACTATTGCATAGAGTAAGGAAAATATTCTCAATCTAAGTAAACTACTTTCATCTTTCTTTTGCTTTGTGTACATTTCAAACTAGCATATGGATGGTTAAGATCTTTTAATGAGTTTTTTTTTTAACCAAAAGACTGTTCACAAGCATTTCCATTCCATATCTACCTAATTAGAGTGGCATTTGCAGTACTTGCTTATTTAACAAACTTTCATCTTTTTGCTTTGTGTACATTTCAAACTAGCATATGGATGGTTAAGATCTTTTAATGAGTTTTTTTTTTAACCAAAAGACTGTTCACAAGCATTTCCATTCCATATCTACCTAATTAGAGTGGCATTTGCAGTACTTGCTTATTTAACAAAAAAAACCACTACAGACTGAAAACAAATAATCTCTATCAACTACTACATACAGGCTTTAAGAGCCACCTAGTGGGATTATTCTGCAAGTAACCCTGTACACACCAAGTACAGTAATTCCTAATAAGCATTTTACTTTAAAAAACAAACCCCCCCAAAACTAGAAGGTGGTGAATTAAGAGTTATCTTAAATTGAAAGGGAGCTGAAATCTGTTTTACACACAAACAGTAGGAGTACTTAGTTCAGCTTAAAAGGGCTAAGTGAGCAGTTGAGATGAGCCTGGTGCTGTCTGCGCTGAAGTGAGTTTGGGAACTCTTCTGCTAGCTAGCTCAGCTGTGCAAACAATAGCAGCTATTGACATGCAATGGCTGAGAGCATCTACCCTGCCTGGAATGAGGCAAGATTCTCCAGTCATGCACTACTGGACCTTGTTCTTTCAGGACCAATTATATGAGATTACACTGAAGGTGGGTGACTTAATTTATCCAGTCATGCTTAAATATGTAATAAGAAAATTTGGTTTCAAGTAGAATGTATCTATCTGCCTTTTTTATATTAAGGATACTACCAAAGTATGTTCAAGTAAAAAAAAAAAGTGCAAAGTTCCTTGTACTCTCACAGAGACCTTCCTAAAAATTGCAGAATTCTAGGCTGAAAAGTGCTCAGCACAGGATATGCTCATTTTCACTTGAAATGAATGCTAAAGAGCCCTTTTAAGTCCAATAATTTTATTTCGGAATACAGCAGTACTAATAGTCAAACTGCATTTACTAAAAAGTCATTTAAGATGATTTTTTACAATTCAATTTGAAATACATACAACATTGTTAGCACGTTCTACAAAACCTCATAAAAATATGTGGCACTTGACATATTAGTAATTACATTTAGCTAAAATGTAAATAGCATTATTCAGCTAAGGATTTTTTTAGGTCCTTCCTAATCTTTTGTGCTGACAGAAGTGTCGCTTAATCATTGCTACACTTGTCATAGCAAATAATAGTCCCAAATCTTGAAAATCTTGCAGACTGGCAATATAGTAAGTAAGGCAAAGTAAAGCTGTGACAGTTGGCTTGCAAGGAAAGGCTATACTTGTCATAGCAAAAGATAGTCCCAAATCTCAAAGATCTTGCAGACTGGCAATATATTAAGTAAGGTGAAGTAAGCCACGACAGCTGGCTTGCAAGGAGAGGCTAACTTACAGCAGTCTAACAGTCTTTCCAGTCACAGTCAAGAAGTCATCATCAGCCAAGGCACGAAGCGCTTCTTCAAACATTTCCTTAGTAACAGCCTTAAAGAAAAGGAGTAAATCAAGTAAAGATAGGCAGGGGAGGGGGGAAATACTTCAAAGACTGTAAAAATGCCTTACTTGCTACCAATTTTCTTAACAGGTTTAAGATTAGCATGTTCTTTTCACAATTCGAAATCTGGCCTGGAACCCTGAAGCTGAGTTTGCTATTTCAGAAGCCAGAATAAACTAAGATACAGCAAAGATTCAGCTCATTTATCTGTAGAATTGGCTTTCTGGTCACATCAGCTGAAAAAGTTAGTGTCCTCCTTTCCCTCCATAATGTGATTTGAGAACAAGATAACATTGATTTGGAAAAACACCATGCTTTTAAAAATTAATGAAATGTAAAAACAGAGCAGGAAACTCACTGTATCAGACTGTGCTCGGAGATCATCAAAAAGCTGTTGGTATTTCAAAGCTGGTGTTTTACCCTTTGACTGGATAAGCTTCCTTAAGGCTTGAGCCAACTCCTCTTTCCGCTTACGAGCTGTTGCGCTCATTCCTTATAAAAAGAAAGAAAACACCTCTTAGAATAGACTAAGGAGGACAGGTTAAGGTACATTTAAAAATTACAACAACCCAATAGCATCGCAGCTTTATCACTATGAAAACACAAACCTGTAGTGAGAATGGATATGTCCACAATTCCGGTCCTTGGGTCAGTAGCAGACTGTTTCAATGCTTCCCGATGGAGGCGTTTTGCTTCTTCTACATCAATTGTTTCAACTTTTTCAGAAAAGCGTACTTTAGCATGCGCTTCTGCCAGTCGGATCAGAGACTCAAGTTGTCGAGGATATGCAGAAACCATTCCCCTGCCACTACCAATCTTCCTCATGTCCACGTATGCCTGAAAAGAAGAGAGTCATTAAATATTTCAGTAGATCCTGTTACTTCAATATTCTCAGAGTCCCCTTCATCCCCCCCTCTTATTTCAGGATATGAGCAATTCTGGCAAGTTGTTCCAGACACTATTTCTGCTCATATACCTTCACAATTCTTCTGCAGTGAAGGATAACCACATCGCATATAGACATTTCCCTTATGAAGCAATTAAGCCATGATAACGAGTCAAGTTTTGAATCACTTTAAAAACTTAGGACTAGTCTTACGTAATAGTGCTTGTGTCTGTACCGAGACATTTCATTTCAGTAGAATTTTATGTTTTTATTAATGGGATAGAACCAAAACCAACACATCTGAAAGCAAACGATCAGAGTACAGAATGACTTTTATACTGATCCCTCTTTCCTTTATAAATGCTGATGGTTTTCGGAGATGTTTGAAGAGTCTTACAGAAAAGCTATATATAAGTAGGAAGCATACATACGAGGGGATTTTGCCATTTTTGACAAGTCAGTAAGGACTCAGAACACTGTTAACAGCAACTCCTTTACCTCAATAAGGGCTTGGCTTGCTTCTTCACTTAACCTAGGATTTACATAACTACGAGCATATGCAATATAATCCCTCAGTACTGCCATGTCCATGTATTCCTCCTCCATCTTTTCTGCACTTTGGTAGTACAGTGAAACCAAATGGCGAGCAAGACGTCTGTCGTAAGCTTCATCACGTGGATCCAGCATTAAAAAGATCAAGTCAAATCTGAACAGGATAAGAATCCAGTATTAGTGTATATGCTTTCCTGCAATTTAAAGTAGTTTGTTTTAGGGTTTTTGACTTAACAAGTAGAGGTAGGAGTTATTTGACTATTACTTCCTACTCTAAGTAGGAGTTGCTCTATTAAACTGAAAAGATAATTTTTCTAGAATTCTGAAAGTACAGAACAGCACAGTGGATTTGCTTGCATCCTACGGACTTGAAACTTTAAGTGTGAGATACATTCGGCAACATTCGGCAAAATTCAGATCACATGTTCAAGGCTGACAGTTTTTGTTTTCTTAGAACAAAACAAAAAACAAACCCCAAAAAACAGAAACCACACAAAAAACGCTCACATACCAATACCCAAAAACCACACATACCAAATACACAGAACAAACTTGCTGCTAAAGGAACTGCCCTGAAAGGCAACAGCACATACCTATATAGTTATTTTATGCGTATAAAAACCGTAATATGTATAAATAAAAAAAGCCCTTGCTGTTTAATCCTGAAAAAAATGGTTTATAATTTTACAAACAATATATTCAACTATGCTCAACTGTAGGCAGACATTTTTAGCCAGCCCGTCATGTATTTTCATAAGTTTAAATCTAATAAATGATGGAACTGAGATGCTGCTCAAGCCTAGTTTCATTCAGTACACCCATACTAAGGTACCATTTGTCACTAAATGGCTAAATTAAGTAGTTCTTAATTGAAATCTAAACTGTAGGTGTCCTCAGAATATCTAGTATACCAGTGTACTTCAAATTTCCAGCCAATGCGGGAATTCCTCACAAGACACAACTGCAGCACATAGACAGTTTAATTTTAGATCAGCAGATGCTAAATGTTGCTCTAACAGCTATCACCCAAAAGGCTAGCACTGCCACCTCCCTGACTGAATTTTACAGAACATGAAGCAGGCACAGATCTTCAGATTCTATCACCTCTGCTGCAAGTTCCCTAACCATCAGTTTCACTTTCAAAGTTTTATGAAGCTAAGAAGAACATCCTGAGTTCTTGAAGTTATCAATTCTGGAAGTTTCAAAATAACTCTTTTCTAGGAGATGATCACGAAACAGAAAAAAAAAATACAGAAGTAAAGAAAGATCCTATGGATCTCATCAGATCTTCTGTTCAAGGCCAATATGTAAATACTAAGAGGCAGTTCTCTGCTCACATAGAAGTTGTAAGAACAGCATTTAAAATAAATACTACAAAAGTTTTCCACTATGCTACAAAGAACACAATTATTCTGTTTCGTATTTAATCATTTTCACAAGAGGAAGTACATCATCTCAAAAATGAGATGCAGGTGCGAATTGAGTACCTTGACAACAGTGTATGAGGAAGCTGGATATTTTCAATAGTAGTCTTTTTTGGATTCCACTGTGATTCTATAGGATTAGCTGCTGCTAGGATAGACGTACGAGCATTCAGTTGACAAATAATTCCAGCCTGTCGAAATGAATGACATTTCTGAAACCAGCTGCAACTACGTGCCACCAAAACTCCCCCGGCCCCCCAACTTCATGAGACCATCAGTATTACTAAATGGGTTCTGTAGTAAAAAACTGCATTGCAAAAACCTTTTAGAGCAAAGCAAGAACGAAAATACCCGGAAATACTACAGTTTGCTACGAAAGCCATATTCTTTTGTAAACGAGTTGTTATATAATCTAGGATTGATCCACTGACAACAACAGAAAAGTGTAATCTTTTGTTCTTCTGATAACTTTTTGGTTTCAGCTGCCTAGCAGATAACTGTGCTTAGTGCAGAGAACCTGGAGTTAAAGGGAGACTTACCTTTGCGATGGAGAGAGTCTGTTGTTCCATTACTTCATGTAGTACTGATCTTGTGCTTTCATTCATTTTATCAAACTCATCAATGCAGCAAATGCCATTGTCACTAAGTACTAGAGCACCTGTCTGAAGAACCAGTTGCCGTGTTTCTGGATCCTTTGTCACATACGCAGTAAGACCAACTGCACTTGAGCCTTTGCCAGATGTATACTGGCCTCGAGGAACCAGGTTATACACATACTGGAGCAGCTGTGATTTACTAGTACCAGGATCACCACAGAGAAGAATGTTGATCTCTGCGCGAAAATTGCCTCTTCCTGTGTGAGTAAAATCCTTTCTTGATCCCCCAAAAAGCTGAAGCAGAATACCCTACAAAAATACTCTCTTTAAAAATCAAAACATCGCCTCTTGTATAGTTAACAGAGCAAATCCAACTGTTGAACTGAAACATCTAATGAACTGAAACACTGCTAAAATTGACTCAGACATAGAAGAAAACACTTTAAACTGGTTTTAGAAGTCTTTAAAAGGGTTCATTGTTTGTAATTAACTGGAATTGAGGATATGTATAAACATATAGTTAAACTGCTAGGTCCTACAAACTCAGCTTATAATTAAAGTTTCAAATTAGATTTGTTCCAAATCTATTCCAAAACTTACATAATCAAAATTTTGATAACAAATTCTGCTGACAACAGGAAAGCCAGAATAGACTATTGTTTTCCCTAAGGCTATGTTTAATCTAGGACCAGAAGTACTATTGCCTCTTTCATATCATTAAAAAAAGTGCCATTTTTATCAGCTTTTTAGTCAAGACTAATCAAGCATCATTTTCTTTTCAGGAAAACTGTTTTACTGTGTTACAACATTACTTCAATAGAAGTTCTTTATTTGCCCATAAAGCATTTAAGGTCTTTATTTCACTGGAATTTACCAACGCTTCTACCTTTGTACCTCCTGAAAAAAGCGTATGCAAAGAAATAAAATTAACTAACTTCCAGTATTTAGAAAGTACTGGAATTATTAGTATAAACATATGCTTGTAGTTTTATCAGTTAGAGTTATCAGGGAGGATTTTTTTTCCCTTTTCAAATTTAGTTTAGAAATTCACCATTTCCCAGTATTTTTTTTTTTTCCCCCCCTCTAGCAGCATTTATATGCTAGATAGTCAGTGAAAAAAAAGCAAGAGTCAGTGACAATGACAGCTGGAAACAGCAAGGAAGAGAGAGGGGAAAACTGTGCACTACTTCATGTAAAGCCTCTGCACAATTTCTTACAGCTCAGAAACCTTGCAGAGGCATGGAATGAGCTATTTGCATTAGTTCTGTTCTCATTCACTTAGAAAAACTTGCGGAGGCCAGTAAAACCTGTTCAGTAGTTACAAGAAGCATGACCTGCCCTGTTTTATTTTCCTCAAAGTCCCTGAGTATTGGTGCTCCAATTTTGAGTTAAGCCTCAAGTCATTTTTATAGCAAACAATAATTACAAAGGTACTTGCATACGAATACACTTCTTACAAGAGAAAGAGAGAATTTGATTCACCTTTTTGATATCTTCATGCTCATAGATACTTGGGGCCAATGCTGAAGAAAGTCTCTCATATATGTCTGGTTTTTTAGAAAGCTCTTTTAGAATTTCCACACGTTCCTCTGTAAACATTTTTTGCTCGGTTTCCTCATCAACACCATGCAGGCGTTTTGCATCTGTCTTGCGATAGTGTATGACATCAATGTGGGTCTTATAGACGGATTTTACATTGCTGACCCTTGGATTAACTCGCATTGGGACTGCCCTGTAGATACCTAAATACAATTTTTAATCACAGCGTTAGATATGAAGAAACATGGTAATTCCAAAACCTGAACATCTTACATTTTCCCTTGAAAAGCTTTTCAAATCAGCCTAAATACTTCAGTCAGTTTATTTTCCAGTACCAGTAAGTCATGTAGAAGTCAATGGAACGTATTTTAAGTCATCTAGACCCTATTTTTGCAGGTACATACATGTTTAACATTCCTATGACAAGTGTTCTCAACAAGGAAAATGCTTAAGCATTTTTGAAAAAAAAAATTAAGGCTTGATGCCTTTGAAAGTCCTGCTCTGATGTCTAAAGTCAGCATTTCCACCTTTAAAAGTGCCAAGTTCAGTAACAGATTTCTACTGAATCTCTTAACAGCTAGCAGTACAGCAGTTGTTTTAAAGCAAAGTGGTTTATAAAATGTGGTTGCGGTACAGTGTTAGATGGTGACTAACATCAATCAAGACTTACTCAGTGTTACCACTCTCCTGACAGCAGACACTATTTAAGATACTGCTTCTTCCTCACCTACATTCTCAGAGTGACCGACTTGTCAAGGTCAGAAGGGACCTCTGGAGACTATCTAGTCCAACCATGGGCTCAGAGTGGAGACAACTAGACCGGGTTGCTAAAGGCCGTGTCCAGTCACGTTCTGAGCATCTCTAAGGATGGAGACTCCACAGAGCCTCTCCGGGCAACCTGTGCTGGGGCTTGACCGCTCAAACAGTAAAAGTTTTCTTATATTTAACTGGAATTTCCTGTATTTCAGCCTCTGCCCACTGCCTCATGTCCTGTCACTGGGCACCACTGAAAAGAATGTGGCTCTGTCTTCTTGACACCACCCCACCCCCCAAATCAGGTATTTATAAACACACTGGTAAAATCTCCCTGAGCATTCTCTTCTCCAGGCTGAGCAGTCCCAGCTTTCTCAGCCTTTCCATGTACGACAGAGTATCCAGTTATCATCATGGCCCTTTGCTGAATTCACTCCAGTATGTTCATGTCTCCCTTGTACTGGAGAGCCCAGAACTGGACACAGTACTCCAGCTGTGGCCTCACCAGTGCTGAATAGAGAGGAAGGATCACCTCCCTCGACCCGCTGGCAACACTCCTCCTAATGCAGTCCAGGAGGCTGTTGGCTGAATGGCAACACAATCACCTGGTCTATCAAGCACTGCTTCCTTCCAGTTTTGCTTTTGTCTGCAAGTTTGCTGAGGGTGCACTCTGCCCCATCATCCGGGTCATTAGGGAAGATATCCAACAGTGTTTGGCCCCAGTATTGACCCCTGGGGTACACCCGTGGTGACCA
>NW_008796043.1:683859-687816 GCF_000699145.1 Aptenodytes forsteri
GTCATCTCATTCTAGAAGGTTGTTATCCGCTGTAAATCCATGCTGACTATGCCCAATCACCTTCTTGTCCTTCATATGGTCAGAAATGGTTTCCAGGATTATTTGCTGTATCACCTTCCCGGGGGTCAAGATGAGGTTGACTGGCCTGTAGTTCCCCAGGCCTCCTCCTTGCCCTAGGAGTGACATTGGCTTTCTTCCAGTATCTTAGCCAGTCTCCATGACTTTTCAAAGATAACCGAGTGGCCTTGCAAAGACAGCGGCCAGCTCCCTCAGCACTTGCAGGTGCATCCCATCAGGTCCCTTTATAGACAGTTAAGATCAGTGAAAAAGGAAGATGCAAATACTCAAACCAAATCCTACCTGTGACATTAACTCTATCACCTGGCTGAACTTTATCAACAAGGTCATTGTGAGCAAACAGCACAAGCGTATGAGGGGTCTGCCCAGCTGGCATATCTTCAGGAGACTCCTGCAGTTTGATCTAGCAAAAAAACACTGAAGTTGTAGTTTCAAAAAAGCAAAGCTTTTCCACAGAGCATACAACAGAATCTTGTGTTAGCAGTCTTCAGCATCGTTTTGATTCAGGAACATTGCTCAAGAACAAAATACTCCCACCCAAACAGCAAAATTGATTACTAATAAAAAGAGATGATGAAAATGAGAATTCTGCTGGTTGCTACCGGCATGCCCAAAATGCTTACAGACAAGGCTCATCTAGTCCAGATAGAAGTGGACGTACTATATATAAAGGGGCTTCCATATGGAAACATTAAGATGTGTACATATTTCATTTCATCCTTTTAATGCATTTCTTCTCCAAAGTATGGACTTCCCCTTTCGCTAAGTTGTTTCACCCATTTTTGTGTTCCAAAACACGTTTCCCTTTTCAAAACCGAATCAGTCTCAAGATACCTATGTTAATGCTACTGATGATACTAGGGGGGTGGGGGAGCAAAAACTAGAAACTCTTTCATTTCAGCCACTACCTAAGCACAACATACCATCTGTTTGTCAGAGAACATGGATCGATTGTGAATCAGTGCCATACTGTGCGTTGTGTTACAGTTCTTGCACACTGATGGTTCAGCAATCCTGCCACGATCGATTTCCACTCTGGTGGTGAAGGCGCAAACCTGGCATTTAAAGAATGCTTCTTGCATCTCGGGAATTAACTGGGAGCTTCTGATGACCATACCACTGATGGTGATAAGTTGATCAATATCTACAAAATATAGAGATTCGTGTCATCACTTCATACGCTTAAAATTTTAAGTAACCTTCAAATTTCATGTTATGTTAGTTTTTAGGCGGGAGGTAGACATTCGGTTAGGTACTAGTATTTTGTTTAGGACAAAGCAAAAAGAATCATAAATGCATAGTACAAATATTCTAATTTACAGAAATATTTGTACAAAAGAAAGAATCCTTCGCACTTACAGAACTAAGAACATGAGTAGCTGACGCCAGGAAAGATTTCCTTTATTGGATAGATTATTCTGCATTTGGGCTCTAGAGCATTTGCTTCTGAAACAGACTTATATGAAGGAAAGACAGTGGTCTGGATAGACCCCAAGTACAGTTTTATACGGTCTTCATGTAATTCTACCATTCAGTAAGTTTACAGAAATCCTTAAGATTCTTTTCCAACATGGTAATCAAAAGTTTACCTTCAGGGTTTAGACTTCTCATATTCCTAGTCTTCAGGGCATTATATGGCCTTACTTGAATTTGATGTTCTAATATTGAATCAGGGTAACGATCAAAAAAGATCTCATTGGCAGCCATGTCAAATGTTGGGATAACTTCCTGTATAAAATTGTTAGAAACAGTTAAGCTTAGGCATTTAAAAAAAAAATCACAAAATGAAATATTTTTGCGTAAAGCATTTTATGTGCTGCTCATCAGCCAGGAATGACTACACATTATGCCAGCTGAGCATCTTCCTACAGAACAGGATGTTTACTGTTTAGATGAGGTTTATTCTTTTAAGTATTGCAAAGGCAAAAAAAAAAAGACCACACACAAAACACTGCAGTTTACCAGCTAATTTTGCATGTGTAATTGCACTGTAATATCTACCATCAAGTTTTAACTACTATGAAACGACATTTTATACCAAGCAAAATAAAGAAGCCAGAGATTACACTGAGCATACAAAATCCATACTGCATTTAAACAAACATATTAAAAGCCAGAAATATGAAAGGGCCCCTTGAAAGCCAGAAAACAGGTGCACCACTTCACCTGAGGATAGCAGATCAGCTGCCTGTAAAGATTTTCATCAAATGATCTTAGGTGGTCACAATTTACATTCAGGAATGGTTCCCCAACCATATTAATCTGCAAGATAGTTGAAAAGAAATCTTTAGCTCGATGGCATGCAAGACTAAAAAAGAAAAAGGTTGATTTCGCTGTGTTACAAGTACCTCTTCAAGTCGTTGCATATAGCGTGGCTCGTTGAGATCCAAGCCAACGTCTTCGTCCTCCTTAGCTAGCGGATCAATGAAACGCTGAAGAAATCTCTGAACATCAGAGGAAACAGGAAGACAGAAGGGAGATGAACGGAATTTAACAGTACAAACACCTACTTTGTATCAGATTCAACTAATACTTGTTTAAATCAAACTAGCTTTTCCTTTAAAAAAAAGGAAAAAAATAAGTTGTTAACCTACCTGGAATTTTTCTTTGCATGAGGCTACATTAACATCTGTTCCCCAAATAACAAGCTTTTGTCCAAGAGATTGCTCGGTTGCTACCACATCCTCAGCCGGCTGCGTGGAAACAAATTAAGCATACAAAAATATGCATATAGTTGTTTAAAAAGAAGCTGTCAGATACAAAATCCAAGACATCTACCTACCCCATCAGAGTGTAAATCGACTTGTCTGGCTTTACGGACAGACCCGAGATCCGGCCTCTGCCTAACCGGAGTTCCTCGTACACCACTTCGTGGAGTACCCTCTACCCTGGAGCTGGGTGTGCCGTAAGTCAGAGGTGAACTGATATCAAAGTCAAGAGGAATAGCTATAAAAAAAAAAAATTGTTTTATTACGATTATCAAGACATTTTATGTTTAGAGCAGGCTAAAATTCAGCCCCTGCATTTGTCTCATCATTCTTTTAACTCTACTGTCATAAAATGAGTAGCATCAACCAATTCCAGTGTTTTGTTAAAACAGAAACAATAGAGATGCTGCAAGTCTACCTACAACTTTTCTTTGCATTAACATCTCTTCTGAAAGATCCCAGGTTCCAATAAAACTTCGCTAGAAAACTTTAAAGTGGTACTGCATTTTGAAACTACATTGGCGTTCAAGCATAAAGAGTGAAAAAACATAGCGTTTTAGATGAAACACATTTTTCAGTATTTTTGGGGCTGTAAAACAAGTGACACAACAATTACCAGCTACTGCAATCAAAACCAATCCTATTTATAAAAGCAAGAAAGGCTTTTTATGGCAATCAGTCTAATTCTTTCTGCCTTAACAATTTGATTGATTTACTTTGTTCTTTCTAGAAATCCATAAAAGATCAAGGTATAATCCTTGATACATACTCCCACGATAATTTGAAGCCACAACAGCAGACCCGCACCCCTGACACCGCCCACGTCCCTGCAGCGTTCACCACGCTAAACTCAAATGAGAAACTTGAGACAAAACTCATTTTTCCCTAGTGTATTTTTCACCCAGATCCATTCTCCAGGCTGCTCTCTACACAACGGCACAGGCAGCCCCCCGCGGGGCACCGGTGCATCACCGCAGCCAGCACGGGCACGGTCTGGCCGAGCCAGCGCCGCCGACCGGCCGCGGAGCCGCCCGAGCCCCAGCGTACCGGAGTGGCGGAACTGCGGGGGGCTGGAGAAGAGAGCATCGGGGGCGCTGGGGCTCTGCACGTCGGCGGGCGGGGAGGTGGGCATGGGCTGCAGGTCTCCGGTGGAGGTGGAGTCGTCTGTCCT
>NW_008796043.1:688827-689046 GCF_000699145.1 Aptenodytes forsteri
ACTGACAGTAGTATGCCTGCGGGGTACTGTGCTACGAGACGGAAGCTGTCCTCGGCAATGGCAAATCGTCGTCCCCCCCCCACCCCAGAGGGGAAACGCCCGCACCGGACCGAATTTCGCGGCAAAACTAGTCCTGCGGTCGGGCAGGGAGGCGTGGGGAGGTCGGAGCAGCCCATTCTCCGCGGGGGGGGGGGGGGGGGGGGGGGGGAAGGAAAGCAC
>NW_008796043.1:689139-689469 GCF_000699145.1 Aptenodytes forsteri
GGGGGGGGCGCCCCGTTCTCGCCGGGGGGGGGGGGGGGGGAGGAGAGAAAACAGTGCTACAGGTTACTGTACGTGCGTGTACTGAGCCGATCCTGCGGCAAGAGGCATAAAGATGCCCCCAAACCCTCCTCCCTGCCACCGCCCGTTAGAAGATCGTGCCGCCCGTGTCGCCCCGCTCTGCTCGGAATGGTCTGGCCGAGGTCTATCCGCGTTTCTCCTGCCCCGGAGTGCACCAGTCCTGATGCCACGGCGTGTCACCCCTCGGCTGGCTGTGTTGGATCCGGCCGGGGGCGGACCCTTCGCGCCCGCTTCCTCCTCCCTCCGTGCCGC
>NW_008796043.1:689832-691905 GCF_000699145.1 Aptenodytes forsteri
GCCCCCCCGCCCGCCCTCCCTCCTTGAGTTCTTCACTCAACACGACGCTTGAGGGCTGCCGGCGTCACATAAAAGGTTGATTTCGGGGGAGGGACGATCTCTTGCCCCAAATAACCGTTTCCCTTGGTAAAAACACGTTGGTGCGTACCCCTCGCTGCCGACCTGTCCCTCGGCCCTGCGCAGGGGGCAGGGGCAGGCCCCAGCGTGAGGTCAGAGGCGCAGGGCCGGGGCCCGAGTCCGTGGGGAGGTCAGAAGCACCCACATCAAGTTGTCTTTCTGGTGACAAGCGTCAGTCCTGTCCGAGGCGTTGAGGCGCCCTCCTGCGCGAGGTGTCGGGCTGAGGGGTGTCCAGCCCTGCCTGCTCTAGAAAGGCAACCGGCCGCCTGACGGTTTGTTTGCTTCCCCGCAGCGCTGCACCTGTCCCTGGTGTTTTCCCAAGGGCACGGCCTGCTCGTCTTTATCCACAGATCCCTCGGCATCGAGGAGGTAAGTTGGTAAACTTTAATTTTTAAAGAAATGTTGAGATAGTGCTATGTGAACAGCATGTTATATTATGCGTGTTAAAACTAAGTTGTTTTTTTTTTTTTTAAACTTTTCAGTTTCGAGATTGCAGGGAAGAAGCACTGAAGTTTCTTTGTGTCTTTATGGAAAAAGTTGGTGACAAAGTTCATCCTTATGCCTGTAATATTAAGGTGGGTAAAGGAAAATTATTTCCTAAAGGTGTCTGCCGAATGGTTGAAACAATTCTGGTGGATCTCATAACGTAACAGATTTGGAACGATCCTTCACCCCTCCCAGTCTGCCTTACCCATCTCTAGTGTTCTTGTTAGAGCTGAAGTAACTTGATTGACATAAAGTGTAATTAATACAGCAGAGAAGTGTGGAGTTGTTTCTTCAACTATAGACTTAATTTTATTAACTTCTCTTTATAGAACATAATAGGTACTGATTTTGAAAATAAGTTACTGATATTGAAAATAGTTAAAATTTTTAATTTATACAGACTAAATTCATAGTTTAAGTGTAATATTTTAAATGTTTCTATAGGTGATGGTTAATTTTAAATAGTGATTTTTTAAAAAATTTTTCCTGCAAAGTTGTTACTTTTGCAATATATACAGAAATTGGTGGAAACTGCAATACCTCTAAAAATGCGGTTCCTTGAGTCTAGATTGCTGAATAATACTGCGTTGCTTGTATTGCACCGCTGCACTTTCTGATCTCAAATTAGTGGCTACATGTTGTAAGGAATGATAGTACAGAGGCGGAAAATTTGCTATGTGTGCCTTTTACTCCAGAAACTGCACTTTCTTTGCTTGAGCTGGGATTTGTTATGATTGAGCTGGGATTTGTTAAGATGTCAGACAGTGCTGCAGTGTTGTCAGTGAAGCCACTTTCAGGACTGAATATTTTTATTGTTTTAGTCTTTTTTAAAAACCTGAAACTTGTTAGGAACAGATACTTTAAAGAGGTAGATGAGTAGATTGTTATCTTTGAATTCCGTTCTCTACTTACGAGTATTATAATCTCCATTTTCTTTCCTATCTAGCAAACTTGTATTAGTGTTTATACAAAAGAGAGAGCAGCAAAATGTAAAATCCCAGCTCTGGAACTTCTGATTAAGGTAAAATGCATTTTATAAATCTCTTTTATTTCTAGAAAAAGTAGAAAATCTGTTGCATTACTATAGTTGTGCTGTATCATGCAGAAAATCTGTAGCCTGGAGTAGCAAGAGAATAGTGATAGTGTAATATTTAGATGTTAGTAAGAGATATGTGTTAACAACAGATTGTCTTCAATATTCCTCCGGTAGGTTGCTTAGATGTAAGCGTGTCATTCCTTCATCTGCTAGAGCAAGACACGATTGTTTTGGGGGCAGTTGCAGATCTTCTCTCTCCCAGTTTATTATGGTTCTTTAAAGAGAAATTTTGCAGTTCAATTGTATTCTTACTTTAAAATATTATGTATTAATATATAATACTATAATATAATATATTAAATACAGTATGTGAAAGGTGGGGAGGAGGAGAAGGGCTTTTTTCCAGAAGTTTTATTACTGCATGAGACAGTAAT
>NW_008796043.1:692041-727448 GCF_000699145.1 Aptenodytes forsteri
ATGTAGATAATCTATGTATAATATTTATAATATAAATTATAAATTTTATATTTATACATATATAGGAAGGTAGTTTGTTTTTAAAGTAGATTTCATGCCAGTACTCTTTCCTGGACCAGTCACCTTAAATCTCTTTCATTGAATAGCATACTTCATCTTAAGTTACACATATGAACTATGTGAACTATATGAACAAATCCTAACCAAGTAGGATTGTGGTAGTGATATTAATGATTTTCCTAAATTTTCAATTTTTGTAATCTATCTTAGTTGCTCCAAAGTTTACGACGTTCCTGTCTGATGGAAGAAATGAAAGTTGGGGAGATATTTAATAAATTTTATGGGGAACTTGCCACAAAAAGTAAAGTTCCTGATACAGGTAGGCTTTAGTTTTTCTGTCAATGTCCTTTGTTTTATTTACATTCAGTTTTTGTTGGATTATATCCCATGAAAATGTATAATTTTTATTCCCATGGCCAATGTGTTTAAAAATGGTAGCTGTCGTGTTAGAGCTAGTAAAATTTGTTCAGGTCTTTTGATCGTGATCATGCAGTTACCTGTTTCTTAGCAGACTTGTATATATGTATGAGCTAACATGCGGGAGAAATCATGTGATTGAATTTAGTGGTCGCAATTCATACTGAATTTAAGCACAGGTCTGGTTTCGGATTCCCGACATAAAAGGGTATTTGTATGTCTAATCTGTTATTATGTCTGATCTGTTATTATTAGTCCCTGAATGCCTAAATCCTGAAAGTAATTCCAGCTTTCTTGTCATTAACCAACTTAACTTTGCTAGGCTCTTAGATTTTTTTGGTTTTCCAGGTTCACTGCTAACTTGGTGTAGCTGAACCTTTGAAGTTACTCTTATACCTGTTTTATAACTATACACCCACATAGCCCTATAACTTTGAGCCTTAAGAGTAGTCCTGGTCCCTCCAGCGGGTGCTCTTATCAAAAGCAGAGGCTGCCTGTCCCTGTCAAAGTTCATGTAAACACCAGCTCGGTTGCTAAAGCTCTTTGTAACCTTATTCCAACCCCGGCCAGTTTTGTCCTTAGAGCTGCAGTTTTAGTGTGATAGTTCCCGCATTGGTCACCCCTAATGTGAGCTGCCTTGCTTTATTATGTTATTTATGATGTTGAGCATACTAATCTGAGCTCTAGTTTGATTGTCTTGGCTAGTTACAGCTGAAATCTTCGCTTGGCAGGTCTAGCCCTCACAAAACTTCCTGTGCCTGCGTAGAACCCTTTAGTCTGAACTCAAGCCTAGAAACTTCTGCTAGCTGTTGGTCTTAACCCTGATGGTACTTAAAAGACCCAGCATAACCTCAAGGCCAACAGCAAACTTGGATTAGTGGTAAATGCTTCCTCAGTGGATATGGCCTTTATTAATCCGTTTTCTAAGCCACGTTTAAAAAGAGTAAATGCGTTTAACTTATTAATGTGAGAGGAGGATGCATCTCACATCATAGTATGTAGATATATGTATGTATGTACATCATAAAGAGCAGTCTTTCCCACATGCTAATCACCAATTAAAATTAAACCATCAGGGATGGTTTTCTCATGGTTGCAAGTTATGTAGGAATTGCAATGGAAATGCAAAATAATGATTTCAGTAATTTAATAATATTAAATTACTTTCTAGTACTGGAGAAGATTTATGAGCTTTTGGGAGTTTTGGGAGAGGTCCAGCCTAGTGACATGATTAACAACTCTGAAAAACTATTCCGAGCTTATTTGGGAGAGCTTAAAACACAGGTATGATTGGAATTTCTTTTCAGACTCTTGCATTGCTTTGGTTTTTTTCCTTTGATGTGTGTAGTGCTGTATGTTGGAGTACTATTGTAACTAGTACAATTTGTAGGGATCTAACTGGACAATCATAAATGCTTCCTTAAGGACTGTTAAAGTTTGTATTCTCTGGTTCTGAGAAGCTTTCAAAGTAAAAATTCAAGGCCATCAGTGACAGCGAATTAACCAATTTACTGTGAGAGAAGATGGCACGTGATGATCATTGCAGTAGTGCCCAGGAAAAGTTACATTGCCATGCACTGGTAGTTTCTGATTTGGTCTCTACTAGCTGCAAAATCCATGCACTTCAGGTAAATATCACAGTTCTGCTGAACTTTACCTTCCTATATTCTGCACTTGTAAGACATTAGTGTGTGCTATCTAAGTGTTGCTATGGTTGGTCTTGGTGGAACATATTTCATGCTTTTCAAAGGATTTGTTATGCTTCTGCGGTTAAACTCCCTCCCAAATGATATGAAACTTCTGAGTAGGAGATGTTTCTGTGGGCTTGTGTTCATAGAGGTGGGTGCTGACATAACTAGATTAAGTTGGAATATGTTATTTTACCTACACTTTTAGGAGCTGGGAAGCCTTGATGTAAATTTATCTTAGCTTGAGGATAATATTTTTTTCAATTCCCACTTTTTCTAGATGACATCAGCTACAAGGGGACCCAAGCTACCTGTTGTAGCAGGATGTCTGAGGGGACTAGTTGCACTCATGTACAACTTTACTAAATCTGTGGATGAAGGTATGTTCTTTTTCTATGTGAAAGACAGTTACACAATTTGATACATTTTAATCATTATACAGCCAGCAAGCAGCACCATTTCTTGCTGTGAACTCAGAACGAAAATTTCCCCACTGGTATATGGTTTATGCAAAAGCAAGGCCTATCCAGCTACATGGTCCTTGTCGTCTGTCTTTGTGTACAGTGGCTTCATCAGTGTGTTTCTGTATGTAAATGTTTGAAGTGCTATTTTCTAACCAGAGATTGGGCAGCTGTGAGATCCACATTGAAGCTGGAATGCGGTTTATACAGAGATATGTTTCCTTTAGAAGAGGCATGTCTGTTAAAACATGGGTATTCAGAAAAATCAGTGAATATAGATGTACAATTTTTTTTCAAATTTAAGAGTATTTCAGGAAAAAGCATCTCTGCCTCTTGAAATGAGATATGTAAGGCTTTCCAATATTGCTTCTTCATACCAAGCTTTGGACAAAAATATCTTTGTCTTTACCTCTTGTGTGTCAATAGTGAAATACTCATTATTGGATTGTTTCACAGATCCTCAGACTGCAAAGGAGATTTTTGATTATGCAGTGAAGGCAATCAACCCACAGGTAAATCTGCCACATGTTAATTGTTCCACATAAATGAATTAGCCCTGATGAAGAATAAATCACATATGACAAACCTTTTCTGATATTACAGGTTGATCAGAGACGATACGCAGTACATCTAGGTAAGATTGTACGTTATTTCAGTTCGTGCTGAGGTGGATACCATACCTACAATGGTGTCTTCTGTCTGGAGTTGTTTATTCTCTACTGGCTGTCTTCAGTCTTCTAAGCTGATTGGGGAGCAAAGCTGGTGTACTTTAAGGTGGAATCTGAAGAGTTAAACATGTATTTGGTTAGACTAGGCAAGGTCTAATCAGCTTATGAACAGCAGCATTACACTTGATGCCATTTGGCCCTCTGGAGTAGTACAAAACCCTGGTATGAGAAGGGAATCGTGGTAAGAGTAGAAATTAGAGGAATGTAGCAAATTAGGGAAGAGAAGATGGTGGATTGGGTTAAAGGAAAAAAATAGAAAGAGAAGGGGAATTTCACTGGAAGAAGGAGAAGGAAATTTGGAACAAATGAAGTTCATGAAGAGCATAAGAAATTGGCCTGTGAAATGTGAGTGGCTCATGCAGAAACTGCAAAACTGCAAGGTTTGAGTACTAGACCCCTGGCAACTGTGAAGGGTAAAACCCTCTTTAAAGATAGTCTGCCAAAAAAAAAATTCATTAGGCATCTTGAAATTTCATTTATGCTTATATCTGGGATTGTGAAATTACCTATATTCTGAACTCCCTATTTGTCTGCATTGCAGTTTGTTGGAGGAGGGGACTTGGGCACACATCCTGACCACAGAAACCAAATCCTTGTGAACTGTGCGATCGAGTTTTATTATTTGTAACCAGTAGAGTCCCTTTCTTTTTCACTGTTAATATAAATTACTTCAGAACACAGCTGTGCTTTCCAAATTGGCGTACATTAAAAAAGAGGATTTTAGGGGGTTGTTTTTATGCTTAAGTTCTTAATGTTTGCATACTGATACTGTAATGGCTAGAAGAATACATTTTATACCTCCAGTCATGGTAGGTATACCTATCTGAAGTCCTAATGTGGACTTTTGTAGTCTGGTCTGTTTTTGGAATGTGGAATATAAGTCTGGGTTTTAATGAGAATTGTTTTTAAATTGCAGCTGGTTTACAGTTGTTCAGCTGGCATGCTGCTCAGTTTGGTACCTTGCTCCTAGACAACTATGTCTCCCTCTTTGAAGCAATGTGCAAATGGTGTGGCCACACAAATCAGGAGCTGAAGAAAGCCAGTCATTCTGCACTGGATTCGTTCCTCAAGCAGGTATCGTAACTTCACTGAGATCTCTGAGACTAAAGAAAAGTCAAATTTCTTGAGATAGTGGGGATATTTGGTGCTTGGAAGTTCAGTGAATTTCTTTAATAAATAATTATTTTGTTTGAAGTGCTTCATATTATGAGCTAAGAGTCTTCTAAGATTTGCTGTAATTTTTTTGTGGCTTTTCTCATGTTTCTGGAAATCCTGAAATTTTTGTATCTGCTTTACAGATTTCTTTAATGGTAGCTAAGGATGCAGAGCTACACAAGAGCACATTGCAGTTCTTCATGGAGCAGTTCTATGGAATCATCAGAAGAATGGATTCGAGCAACAGAGAGTTGTCCATTGCTATTCGTGGATATGGGCTTTTTGCAGCAGTATGTGCAGGAAACTTACTCTGATAAAGGAGCGTCCTGGATGGATTTAAAGCTAGGATTCATATATCATTCATTTTACAATTTTACGCAGCTTGTTTTATAGGGAATGCTACTGTTTCTGGATTTAGTGTTGAACTTAATTAGCTACACTGTAAAATACTTTGTGGTTGAAAATTATTAAAACACCTACTGAATTTAGTGGGAGCACTTGAAGCACTGAGGGTTGTGGTTACTTCTGCTTGTGCGCTAGTTCTGAAGTGGAAAAACCAGGGGCTTCATATACAGCTGTCACAAAACTTAAGGATGTGCTTAATCACTTAGGTACAGACAAGACCTCGTTAGCTCTGTCTGCATTTCAGATGGTAGATCCAGGCCAGCTCTGCTCTGGAAGCAGTTCAGATATGCTTCCTGCAGAGCAGGAATCTCAGCCAGAACACTCAAAATGCGCTGCTAACTGCAGGATAGTAGGAGGTAATCTGTGAAACAACTGCAAATGAAAAAAACGAAACCATGCTTATACGTTTATGTGGAGGGCAGATATATTTGTCAGGAGGCACCATTAAGAGCCAACATCCAATTTTTGTCAGTAGTCAATTAAAACAGGAATATAAAAGTAAAGTTAAGGTTCTGTAAAGAAAAGATGGTGTGTTTGTATCTGCAGCCTATGTGCTTGACGGTGGTACCCCAACTTTTATATAACAAAATTCTAGACATTCCTTTTTTTTTCTCTCTCTCAAAGGAAAGATTAGGTTAAATAATCTCAAAGATTATTTAGAGAAGGTTAAGAAATGTGATAGAATAGCTGGTTACTAGCTGAATCCTTCCCATTTTGCTACCTTTTGAGCAGAGTGCATTTGTCTTGTAGAATTTTCAATGTGCTTTGAAACCTAGTCTTCCTCTTCTATGATATGAGCTAGAAAGGAATTGAGTTAAAGGTATTGTTTCCAGAAAAAAATGAAGTATTTCAAATTACTGAATTGAAAGAACCTTGTTAAAAATACCTGTTACAGAACACAAGAAGTTAATTGAAATGGCATAATGTAAATACAGACATAGGATAATACTGCAAATTTTAAGAGGAAAAAGGGATCTTAATGCTCCAATACCTATAAATATTTAATATGTTAAGACACACTAGTAGTTGTTAGCCTGTTTAGACTAAATCTTGGCCAAACATCATGCTAGGTTGTGAGGAAGCAGAGTCTTGCTGCTACTGCAAGTAGTGGCCTTAGCCTGAACACAAGTTCAGTGATTGAGTCAGTTTCAAGGCAGAATATTTCTTTTACTGTCTAATCGCTCAAATAATTTTAAAGTAATAGTTGCAGTTCTACAAACGATAAATGGATAGTCTTAATTTTGTCAGCATGTTTTTAGACAGACTAGATGCAACTTTTAGCCTAACTCTAGTATTCTGTCATTACCTAAATCAGTCCATTCTTTTTCCACGGTCAGTTCCCTACTACAGTTCTTGCCTGTGACCTGGTTCCTTTTCCACAAAGACTGCTTTTTGACCTAGCTCATGCTAAATACTGTGATTTACAAATCATTCTATAGAAATCTGTAAGCATTATTGCATACCCTCTAGTACTGTTTGGGATGCTTTCCGCTTGTTCATTAGTTTAGGAGTAGTCTTTATCCTCTGTTTGTACAGATCCCAGCACAACAAAAGTTCAGAATTTGGGCTGCTGGGTTAAATGTTAAATAGTAGTAGCCTGTGAATGATAATTGGGTAAGCCACTTACTACTTTAATGCAGCTAGGTCAAAATATAAGTGAATATTAGTATCCATAATGCCATATTGAAGATATTTACAGCCAAACTCCAGTCTTACAGGCTGGATTTGAAATCATGTCACTGAAAGTTCAAGTACTCTTATAGTAAATTACACTGCATCAGTGAACTATTATTTTAGTTCATTGCAGGTACCATGTGTCTCATACATGTAGCAAGTGGAATGCTTAAAGTTAGTTTACTCAGACGTATTGAGTTCCTGGAAAAAATTAAAAGATTATTTTTATTATGGTTCAGTGAAGACTTGGCTGGGTTTTAGTGCTATAGCATATGTTTGCTTGACTGTACAAAGTTGCTAAATCAGTATTTTATTTTCTCTTTCTAAGCCCTGTAAAGCTATACATTCTAAGGATGTTGATGACATGTATGTTGAGCTCCTTCAGCGTTGTAAGGAAATGTACCTCACAGAAGCAGAAGCAATAGATGACCATCTGTATCAGCTACCAAGTTTCCTCCAGTCCATTGCAAGCGTGATATTCCATATAGATAGAGTAAGTGGAGTATTTAGTCAATTCTTTTTTTGCAGCTAGGGATGTATAAGGAGATAGTAGCTGTGAACTTACAGGTGTTTCTTTATCTGAAATACGATGACATTTAGGTCCTAGAGGATGGGAAGAATATCAGGAGAATACTTTATTGGATTTTATTTGAGTAAAGAAAATGCACAGAATATACTAGATAAAATGCTACAGTGCATTGTAATGCATGATAGCCAGATCATGCTATCATTGTAACCATGATAGCCAGATGTGAATAGGTTTTTATTTAGTTTAGGTGAAGCTATTTATTTGGACCTAGCCTTATCCTTCTTGTTATGCGTTTATACCACTCTATTGCTGCTTTTTCTTTTGGTACTGATACTTAGCGTGTTCTCTGAGGCTGATACTTTGATTTTCCTGTGATGCTATGCTGTCTGTGTTCTAATGAGGGCTTTCTGGATCCTAGCTGGAGCTGGGAAGTAAGGCTGGGGCAGAGAAGAGACTTTCACTTACATTCTGTATTCAGATTGTTAAGGATGAACAGATTATACTGCTGTGTTGTTATTGTTTAATTAAATTGGTACTTTTCTAATAAGCTTAAGACTGGTTCCACCGAAGCACTAATCTATTCAGGAGCTACTTTCCATAATGTGTTCATAATTCTGTTTGTTTTGTTTGTTTTTTGTTTTTTTTATATCTAAGATGAATTCACTTGCGAAGTCTTTCATTGTTCTCAGAGCAGGTCATGATGTAAACTCTTGTAACAAAGAATCTTGCTGAAATAATTTAGCATAATTCTTCACATTGATACTGAGTTATAATCATTGTCTTTGCATAATGGGTGTTTGTTTTTATTTCTTCTAGGTTCCTGAAGTATACACTCCAGTTCTTGAACATCTAGTTGTGCTGCAGATCAATAGCTTTCCACAATACAGTGAAAAAATGCAGTTAGTCTGTTGCAGATCTATAATAAAGTTATTTCTAGCCTTCTCAGGGAAAGGTCCAGTTCTCTGGAGTTTTATTAGCACTGTGGGTGAGTCTGTGATATTAACTTTGTTGTGTTTTGAGGGGGGGTGTGTTTTTTTGGTTTGGATTTTTTTCCCCTAAATTGATTAACTATTTCTAAGAGAGATAAGTGTAATAGCCATTTGGGGTCAAAAATGAAGCTTTTCCCCTCCTCTAATAATGGAGGTTTAGGGTTCTCATTGTGTTATTTTTCAATATCCATTGTTAAATCACTTAAGGAATACATTTAACAACTGTTTTGGATGACAGAGTGGCTATCATCAAGGGCAGGAGAATGTATTTTTGTGATAATCTGTTTAAACATAAGATTTATGTTCCTGCTCTGAAGGATTGTGGGGAGAAAGGGACTTCACAGAAAAATGCACAAAAGTCTGTTCAATACCCTTTCAGTTACCCCTACAAAATATCATAGAAAGTAGGGTGAGTGTCATCTCTATTAGAAATGCAATCTTTTTATGCTCTGGAACTTGTACATAGTAAAAATGAAAATTCTAAATATGTCGTTAGTCAGATACAGTCCTGCGAATGTAATAATGAATGTGTCAGCATTGGTAGCTGACAATTCTAGTAGCCTCCAGCATGCTGACATTTCACTATAATGATTTTCAGAAATTATTTTTAATTTCTTTCAGTTATTTATGGTGGCTTTTCTCTATTGCTGTGGCATTTTCATTGTTTTCCATGTTCTTGATTTGGGATCTTAGGAGATCTTAAGTCCATGTCTATGAGACTCATTGGGAGTTGTTGCCTTTTTTAATACGGGCATTATGGACAATGTCTTGGTCATCACTGCATTCAGACTCAGGAAAAAGTCAAGGCAGTACTGAGAAAAAGTAGTAAGAGGCAAGTTCAGAATTGGTTCCCTGTGAAACATCCTAGAGTTGTGGCTCTGGTTTTGGCTACATTTGTCCTTAAAGAAAAATCTGTGTTCTTTTGCCTCTCCCTCATCCTGACAGAAAGTAGAAAATAGAAGACTGATTTAATTCGTAGCTAACGTAATGAGTGATATGGATTCTGTACCTTTTTAAGTCTGTTCAGGCAATTATTTTTTTTGTTTCAGTGCATCAGGGATTAATCAGAATCTTCTCCAAGCCAATCACGTTTTCAAAGGTAAAATAACTGTTTAAACATATTTATTTCATCTAGCTTCCTAGAATATACATTCCAGTTCTTGAAGATCTAGCCTAGTAAACAGGGGAAGGCCCAAAGAAGCAAAAATAGTACCATCCATTTTGAATTGTGGCTCAGCTGTTACTAGTCTCTGGTCCCTACGTCTGCTCAGCGTAATGAGGATGTGCCTCTTGTACTGAATGAAAAAAATAACAGGAAATAGACTTTTGTTCTCTGCACTTCTTGTTTGCTCAGGTTGTCTGTAACAAAGTAGGTTGTACTTAAAAGTCATCTAGCTTTCTTCCAGGTTAACAAATTTTGGACACTTTAAAAGTTTTACTGAATGTTGTGTTACGGGAGGATTTTGAAGCTTTTTAATCCTGTGCAGCAGGATAACTATAAAGTTTCTCAAATAACTGACCACTGGAAGGAGAAGAGCTTTAGAGATTTTTGAAAGGAGTTGGTTGTTTTGTGCTCTTTTCAGGTTGGTTGAATGAGAAAGCTAAACATTTCATGTTTCTATCTGCAGAAGTAATTTTACATTGTGTTTTGGCTTGAGTCAGGTAGTTACATATGCAGTGTTTCTGAAAAATACTGTGTGTCCTTTCAGGATTTTTTTGGAAAAGAAACTTCTGGATTGGAAGACTCACGTGAAGCTGGAGAGGGTGGGAGAGGGAGATGGAAAGTACCAACGTATAAGGACTATCTGTATCTCTTTAGAAGTCTACTGAACTGTGACACAATGAAGGTAAAAGCATAGTTAACATGGAAATACAAAAGGGGACGTAATCCTGAGTCTTATCACTGCTTTTCTAACCCTAGACCTTTTCCAAATGTCATGCTGTAGAACAACTGTTTCCTGGATTTAGTCGGATTTTGTGGCTGATAAATGAATTAAACGGGTGAATTTATAGCTGAGGAATGTCTAAAACCAAATTCTCTGAATCATTCAAATCTTGGTTTGTAAATTCAAGAAATAAGTCTCACTGGTGTTTTGAAACATGAACTTTTTCCTCCTACGAAGGAATGTGTTTTTGAAGATGAAAACTTTCTTACTGCAAATTCACCGCTGCAGTCTCTGAAGCGCTTGCTGTACGATGAACTTATAAAATCTATTTTGAAGATTATTGAGAAGTTGGACCTGACTGTTCAGAAACTGGATGTTAATGAACAGGTGAGACCTGATGACTTGTCCATTAATTTCTGCTGTTGTAGGGGAACCAAAATCACATTCCCTGTTTTGTTTTCATTATGCTTATATACCTCCTCATAGTGTCCTTGAAGTAACGTTCATACTAGTCAAAATGTTTTACTTTATAGTTCTGGGTATTGCATTGCAATGTTAGGAGATGGCAGCATCAGAATCGGAAGAAGTTCACAGAATCTGTGATGCCTACTCTGGCATCCAGTGGTTTTCATTTTTTTACTTGCTTTTTCCTTATGAGCAAGCAACCTATATTATTTCTTTGAATTATTGATGTGTCAATTATTAGTCATTTGGCTGCGTCAGACTAGCTCCTAGCAGCTAGAAAAAGAGGAGGAGACTGTTTATCTGGGAAAAAGGTGTAAATGCTTTCTGTGTTGTCACAGATCCAGTGTTCTTGCTTCAATATTTATTTTCAGGATGAAAATGAAACTGACAGTGCTTTGGTTTGGCCTACTTCTGACCCTGCTTCAAACCTTCAGCCAACGAAGCCAACAGATTTTATTGCCTTTATAAATCTAGTGGAATTCTGCAGGTATTAATATGTTTTTATGTAGTTTGGAGGCTACAAAGTGGTTGGAAGAAATTTGAAGTGAGATTTATTTAAGGTGCCTGTTTCTGACTTATGATGATATAGCATATTTCAAAATGCACAAGCTGATTAGCAGGGAGACAGTAAGAGTGTTTCAGACATCTGGGTCATAGGTAAAAACATCCTAGCTCATCAGCTCGGTTTTTTTAAAGACTACAGGAGACAAGCAATTAGCTTTCATTATGTGGGTGTAATTGTCTTTCAGTATCTGTTGTAACTTTGTGTGTTATACTGACCATCTATACCAAATACTTCAGAGACCAGAAATACAGTCCTCATAAAGTAGTATGGGGCATTAAGTGAAAGGTACAGCATTGTTTACCTGTGAAGGTCCAGTTGATTTCCCCTAGCAATACTGCAGTCTCGGTAATGAAATGTGCTATGTGAGTATGTGTGTTTGTATAAATTTAATAACGAGATGTAATGAGGAAGAAATGGTTTTGCACTGTAAAGCAAAATAAAAATCTTCCTATGCTTGCCTCAGAAGGCAGCATGTAATTATTCCCTCACTGTCTTTGGAGTGACTCTGTTATAGCAATACTTCTTTCTTGTACTTACTTGAAAGTTTGACACAAAAAAACCCCAAACAAATATTTTATTCAGTTTTTTTTTTTTTTTTTTTTTTTACCCCTGTATGTTTTCTGTGCATCTGTTTTAGAGAGATACTTCCAGAGAAGCATGTTGAATACTTTAACCCTTGGGTATATTCCTTTGGTTATGAGCTTATTACATATTCAACAAGACTACCTCTTATTAGTGGATTCTACAAGCTGCTTTCTGTTACAATGAAAATTGCCAAGAAAATAAAATACTTTGAGGTGAGATCTCTTTTCCCAATGGAGGGGTAACATGTTGTATTAATGATGGTGCAGTTCTTCATATATAGTCATGTGTAATGCTCCTTCCAAAATCCTGAGCTGGGTGAACAGAGGGATAGGAAATACCATTGCAGTGCAGACGGTACAGAAGATAGCTTGGATATCAGAAACAATCTAGCCAGAACAGCAGACACATGTATGGGTTAATTACTCAACTTCTAAATATACTTGTATTCCAGTCACTGATTTCCACAAGAAATATGATGCACCATTTGCGGTATGGAAGCTATTGTAAAGTGATGGTGCATCATCCCATTGTGTGTGTAGCCCACCACAGAGCCCAGAACTGTCCCTGCTACTGTTGGTCATGGCACCAAGTGAAGCAAATTTGGGAACTCATTGGTATAGGTGCTTGTACTGTAGATGATGTTGTGAATTGCTGTTTTCTTATTCCACCTGCATTCTTGCCACCTGGGCATCCACTATTAGGGATTTTTTTTTTTCTTTTATGGTTTGTTAGATGGGAGAGCAAGGAGAAAATTAAGCCATTGAAAAGTTATTTTTCAGTCCTATGTGTCTTGTTTATTTTGGGTAATACTAAGCATATTCCAAAAAGTTGACTGTCAGTGCACGGTACTAGTGTTAGTTTCTAAGCATTGAGAAAACAAATGTACATTTCAAGTTTTCACCATTTCATACGGGACAGTGATGTATTTATTTTGAGTTCAACTTGTGCTTCATATTTGTACTGTGTAGTACATTTTTTAATACTGTTGACTTGTGGTTTCTGTTTGGTAGGGTGTCAGTCCAAACAGTCTCAGAAAATGTCCTGAAGACCCAGAAAAGAGGTCTTGCTTTGCACTGTTTGTAAAGTTTGGAAAAGAGGTAAGTTATTTTGCTGGCTAACTTTCTTAGTCTGAATATAAGCATAAATGACTCAGTCAAAATTACATCTGAGAAATCTGAGAAATATATGATAGAAGTATTTCAGCTGTTTGAATTACGCAACATAGTGGGTTTTTTCTGTCTCTTTTTTACTTAACGTTGGAAGAGGCATATTGGTCATTTATTGATGTACAATTGAGAAATAACTGTATAATTGTGCATTAAATACTGCCTGGTAACCATCTGCAGGTGAATGAGATTCCAGTATTGGGTTTGAGTTGTGTATTTTACCTGGGTAGTGATATACCTAAATCAAGTTCTTGTAAGGTTTATGATTGTTCTTGACCTATTTATCTGAATTTTAGGTTACAGCAAAAATGAAACAGTATAAAGATGAGTTATTGGCATCCTGTCTTCATTTTTTGCTCTCTTTACCACATGACATCATCATGCTTGATATCACAGCATATATTCCTGCACTGCAGGTGGGTCAAAGTGATGTACAGCTAACACTTTTTTTTTTTTTCCCTAAAACACCTACAAAAATTCTGGAGCAAAGTTAGTATCCTGTTGAGTAAGTAAGATAACCGTTAAGCTTTGCACTGTCTTCAGTGAGATAGAATACTTGACTTTCTGGATAAACAAGTAAATTGTCAGAATTTGCTTTTGCAGTAAGGTGTCTCTGTTACTGCCTGTGTTGCAATATAATATATATTTCCTGTGCTGATGTTGAGTGAAATGTTAAGCAGACGAAAGTTACTAAGAAGGAAGATGTATTGTGCGCTAAATGCTTTGAAATATGTTTTTATTTTACCTTTAAATAATAGTAGTCAATAAAAATGAAAGACTGATCGTTTTACATTTGACACGTAGAATGCATTTAAGCTGGGCCTTAGTTGTACCCCAATGGCTGATCTGGGACTGGACGCTTTGGAAGATTGGTCAGCTCACATCCCCAGACATATAATGCAGCCTTACTACAAGGATGTTCTACCTCTTCTTGATGGTTATTTGAAAAACTCTACTTCTACAGGTACATACAGGCAATGAATTTTTAGTCTCGAGGGAGAGGAAAATGATTTTTGCGTAGTTACGCCTAGAGATATGAATGTGGCATACTTTGTATTGTGTGTTTCTTGTGGTTGGAACAATATGATTTCTCTTACACCCCAAAATTTACCTTTTTCTTAAATTAGGATTTATTTGCTACTGCCAAACAATCATTAATTGTAGCCATTTTATATGCCACTTCTCTGTGATTTGTCCTTTGTATCCTCAAATCAGCTCAGTTTTCACTAATAGAGACTTATTTTCCTTAATAAAGATTTAAAATGAAAGAATAATTGTCACACCCTAAAAATAAAACCAGGGGCAAAACCAGGGTGGGTGTTTTTAAAGAAACTATGAGTAGGTGCATGAGGTGCAGCTACAATAACCTAATATTAATATGCTGGTTTTTTATTCATCAGTTGAATCCCAGAATAACTGGGAAGTAAGGAAACTTTCTCGAGCAGCCCAGAAGGGATTTAATAAAGTTGTGATACAGCATTTAAGAAAAGCAAAGACTTTTTCATTGGTAAGAACACTTTCTTTTTAGAGTTAAATGTGAGTTAATCACTTCCCTCTGTTTCTCTTCCTTTCTTGCATACATACCTTTTTTCTGAGTGTTATTTCTACCTTACATCAGTTCAATGAATCCTGTTCTACAACGTGGCTCAAAAAGCTGTTATGTCAGCACAGCTGGAAAGATGTCATATTCTAGGGTGAGAATGGGAATGAAGCAGGGAAAGGGAACTGAAGAATTCTTGTAAGTCAACATCACTGCTGGACTAATATATTGTGGAAACAAAAATTTAACTCCTACACCTAAAATCAGGTCCCAGCTTAGCAGGGGTGCAGTGTGCAAATACCATTTTGTGAATGTGTAACTTCGGGGTTTTTTTAGTTATCTTGTGGATAGGTTCATAGTCTTAGAAGTCAAACATACTCTCATTTTGACCAGTGACTTCTCAAATAGCTCAAAATAAGTGTAGTTTTATTTGTATATTCCAGTGTGCAAACTAGCTTGGAATAAACCTTTTTTAGGCATGAAACTAATAGTTATTCATATATATAAAACTCTTTCCAACCTAGTGGTCTTTAAACAAAATGAGTGAATTTTGTATCCCATACAGGCTGGTTATGAAAATCGGTTGGCTGCTTACATAAAGATACAGGATCTAAACTTTAAGTTCTGGGATTAAAGCAAATTAAAAGAGTAATTTTTACTTTCCACTTTTTAGACTGTTACATCATTCTGTAGGTATGTGTTATCTGTGATGATAAAATTTTAACCTTTACTTGAGAAATGGCAATTCAAAGCCCACAAAATGCGATGGAAATGCTTTCCGGTCTTCCCCTCTTTTGCTTATTGAACCAAAACTGTTCTTTTGTTTGATGTGGTTCTCCTCCCCACAGGTTCTTCATTTTACCTTCTTCATCTATATGTTAGTAAGAGCCATAAAACCTTCATTTACTATGTAAACCAAGTTACTTATGTATAGAAGTAACTCTTCGTTCACTAATATAAATCTGTTGAATTATTTAGGATGACAGTCCCTCCTTGGAAGCAGTAAGGACTAGAGTAGCATGCCTTCTTGGATCTTTGGGAGGGCAGATCAACCACAACTTAATTACAGGTGAGTGTCCTGTCAGTGTAAATAAAAATATTTACGTGCCCCTGCTGTCTCTCTTGAAAGTCGATTTCAGTGAGGTCTCAACATCACTTTGTGAGAATGCACGAGCTTTTCAAGGAAAGCTATTTTTTGTTGCTCCTGTTTAAACATAATTGCTTTTATTCAGTTCTGGAGTTTAGGAGAGCAAAGTATTCACTAACTTGCTATGGAATGCAGAAAGTATGTAGAAAACTTCAGTTAAAGGCAAAAAATTATATGCATATGAGTATATGGTTTTATTTATTCCTGCCCTTCACCCTCTGGCTGCAAAGCCATTTTAAAACTTTGCCCCAGTTTGTAACTCCTCAGTACTTGTTTCCACCTTTTTACTACAATTCTCACTTAATCCACTTTTGCAGAACTGCAGCCTGTGAATTGTGTAAGTCTCAGCAAGCTTACTTCTTCACTTGTGAGTTTAAGGTGCACCATGCCTTTAGTATGTCCAGATAGTAGAGCTCCATTTGAGTGCCTCCTCAAAAAAAAAAAAAATGTTTTCTGCTCTTCTCTGTTCAGTCTGTGAATAAGCTTTATAATTTAATTATTAAATATCATAAAATCTAAATAAAACAAAAATGGAAAAGTATCATGTAAGTACTTGACCATGAGCTTTAAGGGATAAATTCAGCACAAAATTTAGTCGGTCTAAAAACTATAGTTGTATAGAAGTTTTGTTCCTTTCTTTTAGTGCTTACATTTATTTTTTCTGCCTTTACAATCAATTTTCTTTCTGCCAATTACTTCTCTGTTGCTTATTCAGAAATACTGTGGGAAAGTAGGATTATTCCCTGGAAATTAAATACAAATTGTGGTCAGACTTTGTTAATCAAATTAACAAATATGGGAACATACAGAGAGAAGAGAGTAAGTATGGCAGTTTTCCATGGAGGACATAGCCATAAATGTAGTTGTTTTCTGTGCAACTGCAGGAGTCTGTATGTTGGATCTTCCTGTCTGATTGTTTATAACAGTAGAAGACAAAAGTAGTATATTGGACATATTAAGTAAATCAAGTGTGATTCAATGTCTTCTGGGTTTATAATTGTCTCCAGACTTACCTGTATTGAAACTGGAGGCTGCTGCGTCTGTCTCCTGAAATGTTGGCTGCAATTATTTTTTTCCATGTGGTGGCTAAACATCTGTTTGGATGTGCAAATAAAACCGGCCTTCTAACATACTTCTGGTACTTGTAACATCCAGTAGTTTATAAAGCATTAACATTTTATGGCAATCTAACTGAAGTTGGAAAGTTACAGATTTTTTTTGACTGAGCTACAGAAATACTTGTTCTGTGTATATTATATAAAGGTTTTGTTTGTTTGTTTGTTTTGGTATTTTCAAATGCATTAGCTACCTCTGCAGAAGGGATGATGAAGAAATGTGTATCCTGGGACACTGAGAAGCGTCTGAGCTTTGCTGTACCATTTGCAGATATGAAGCCTGTCATCTACTTGGATTTATTCTTGCCTCGTGTGACTGAACTGGCTCTTTCTGCAAGTGACAGACAAACAAAAGTATTGATGCTTTTTCTGCATCTTTTTTATGCTAGCTGATAAATACTGCATAAAATAATGTCTTCCTTGTTAAGAAAGACCTGTTTTAATTAATTCATAGGTAACAATGTGCTGCTTCGGTGCTCTTTCATGCTGACATTATTCTGAGTGTTTAAAAACTAAAGAGCTGAGGTTGCTGTAAGCTCTATCAGGCACCATTGCGCTTTGAGAGTTAGACTTAACATAAAAATGAAAATTTTAAACTACTTGATTTTCAATGTTGTTTGGCCTCCTTCTCATGCCTAGCCTATGAGCTTGTGGGCCCAGTCCAGCAGAGCACTTAAGCAAATATTTTGCTGCTTTGGATTGGGATGTTGATATCCAAAGAAAGTCCAGAATCCTTGAACACACGATGATGGGTGACTTATACAGTGATGAATTTTCTCCAGCTGAAAAGTGACTGCCCATGATAGAGACTAAAACATTAGGAGAAAGGCCAGTTAGAATGTGCCTAAATTATTTTCATGGACATGATCTGTTCCTGGAATGGTGATTTAGTATAGATTGGAATGATTTCTCAAATATCCCCTTTCTTTTGACTCATTCTTTCCTGCCCACGATTTTGTCTTCTCTGTGAAAGTAATGGATGCATAACCAAAGGGATTTTTAAATTTCAGGTTGCAGCATGTGAGCTGCTACATAGCATAGTCACCTATATGTTGGGAAGAGCATCTCAGATGCCAGAAGGACATCAGGGTCCCCCGCCCATGTATCAGTTACATAAGCGAATATTTCCAGTACTGCTTCGTCTTGCTTGTGATGTAGACCAGGTAAACAGATTCATTTATAAACATTTAATCTTGTTTAAAATACCTCTAAATGTGGGAATTAATTTATAATTATATCTAGAAGCTATCCTATTAGAAGTTATCCTAACACACTGCCTTTTTTTTTCCCCAAACGTAATGTATTTCGTAAGCTGAAATTCTATTTTAGGGATAGTTTTTCAGGATTTTGGGGGCAGGGGGGTGGGGTGGAAGCCTTTTCAAAGACTTCAATAACGGAGTGTAATTCAGAGTAACTCAGAGGAGTGTACAAATACGTGAGGGTTTCAAGATTCAAGTTTCAAGGTTCATTCAAAGAGTTTGTAGCAGTAGCTGCTCTTTATTGCTGTATTTAACTTCCATATTTTTCTTTTTCTGTAATAAGTTCATTTGAGGTGAAGTTGATTGTTTCGATATTGGATGAGTGCAAAGCTACAATCCACAAGAAACGCATTTGGGAGAGAATTTGTAGCTGCCTCATTGATAGCTAAGAATGATATATTTAATTCAAACATCTGAACTTGGTATTTCTCCTCCTTTACACAAAAAAACCAGAACAGACACATAGGTTCAGCTCCACTGGAATTACAGGTCTTGTGCCTCTTCAGACTGCTGTTTGGACCCGGGCATCCAGATTCTGTTTTTAGACCAAAGGGATTTGTGTTCTGTTAAAATATACAGGAAGCTGTGCTACCAATTTAGGTGAAACCCGTTTTGCTGGCATATGGCTGAACATGAACCATAGGTAAATGATGCCTGGATTGGTCCAAACCAATGCACACAGACATACACACTGTATTATAAACATATATGTATGCAAGCAAGTATATTTAATGGTTCTTTCCTTCACGTTATAGTATGACCGTATTTGATCAGGTTGACTTACAGGTAGAATTGTTGAAATCCAGCAAGTTAGAATAATATATATGGTAATAATTAAGAGAGATTTTAGTTCAAAATACAGCTTAAAACCAAACTTCCCTGTTTCCCTGGCTGTATATTGGCGTATCAGTCCATGGCATGCAATGTTTTTTATCTGTCTTGGGGATCTTACTTGAAAGTAAGCTTGGAGATTTTTTGAGACTAGCTGAACAGAAAGTAGCTAACCAGATTATTATTTTTTTTTTAATCCTTGATATGGGAATGTAATATAAAGCTGATTATTCATTTTATAAACCCTTTTTCAAAGAAGTAGGTTTTTTTATTCTTACATATTTTGAATAGCAAAATAGCATAGAAATATATTAATCCTAGAAATGCAGTTGGCTTTTACTCTTTTCAGGTAACAAGACAGTTGTATGAGCCTTTAGTCATGCAACTCATCCACTGGTTTACGAACAACAAAAAATTTGAGAGTCAAGATACGGTGGTGTTCCTGGAAGCTATCTTGGTAGGTCATAAGTCTTCCTTTTCTTTTTTCTGTGCCATATGACTTTATTTTTAATTAGAATCATTTTACTACTGAAAGAACCAGGAGCACATAAACAGATAGAACGGCTCCTTATTTGTCTGAAAGAAGGAAAACAGTTTATCAATTTTGTGATCTTTTAATGTTTCTTAACCAAGATTTTGATGACGGATTTCTCTATTTCTTGGAAATTCTCAAAATGCAGGTAGCATCTTTAGAGTGCTTATAGGATTAATGAAACACTGTTTTTGTCATCAGTGTATTTCAGTAGTTCCTTGTATACATTTTTGTTGTTGTTGTTTTTCCCTCACTCTGAATGAAAGTTGCTTTTGATGTATGCTTAATTTTCCTCTAAGCTTTTTTGCTTTCACCAGGCGCAAAAGCTTTAAATTTACAAAACTGGCTTTTGCACTGACCTGAAGTGGCTGGAGGCAAGATAGGTCAGGAGGTTTTGCAGTACTTCTTGTAAATTAAAGTCAGTGTTGCCATACCACTTCTAAACCAGAGGAAACTGGCTCATCAGAAAATGAAGTGACTTAGACAAAGCTTCTAAACTGTTCAGTGGCTGAGATGGGAATAGAAATCCAGATCTTTGAGGCCTAATCCAGTGCTGTGAGGGCTAGAAGTGCTGCCCCTTCCCTTGGACAGTAGTAATTTTGAGGCTTTATTACTTCTGGGAAAGTGTGAGTACATTTTTTTAACTTAAAAATAATACTGTGTAAATAAGATGCTCTAATAACTGCACTGAGACAATGCCTTTTTTTTTTTTTCACTCTTCTAATGAAATAATGTTGTGTAATTTCAGAGTGGCATAGTGGATCCAGTTGACAGCACTTTGAGAGATTTCTGTGGTCAGTGCGTACGAGAATTTTTGAAATGGTCTATTAAGCAGACAACACCGAGACAGCAGGAGAAAAGCCCAGCAAACACCAAGTCTCTTTTTAAACGGTTGTATAGTCTTGCTCTTCATCCCAGTGCTTTCAAGAGACTGGGTGCAGCGCTTGCTTTTAACAGCATCTACAGAGAATTTAGGTGAGCAAACAGAGCTCAGAACAGTAGCTAACTTGGACTAGAGGTTCAAGGAGATTAAAAAAATTGAGCCTAGAACTCAAATAGTCATCCGCTGGCACTCATTCTATTAATGAATACAATAGCTGTAAAATTGAGTCACTCAGTTTATTAATTTTTAATTATAATTTTGTAGTTCAGGCTTTCTGCAAGTGAGGGGTGTAGAAGTTTAAATTTCTATCACAAGTTTATGGGAAGTTACTTATGCCTTTTAAAGGTGGTCAGTGAATCTTCATTGCTATTTGTTTAGAGTGGTTTAGATGTATTTTTTCGTACAAACATCTTGTGCAGTTTCTCTCTACAGTATTTTTATTTTTTGTAATTAGAATTTCACACTTAGTGCTGCTTCTACTCATGTTTCTCATCATATTTATTCCTGATTTTTAAAGGGAAGAAAATTCTCTGGTGGAACAGTTTGTATTTGAAGCACTGGTGGTATTTCTGGAAAGTCTGGCCTTAGCCCATACAGATGAGAAATCATTAGGTGAGCTATCATTAATTAACTATGGAATGAAGAAAAAAGCCATCCTGTTGAATCTTGGATTAAAAAAGAAAAACTAAACCAAACCATGAATCTATAACTGGAGGAAAAGTAAATGTGCTTACTTTTGCAACAAAGGAAGGATTATTTTTCATTACTGATAGA
The DNA here is from genome assembly GCF_000699145.1 of Aptenodytes forsteri. Lineage (NCBI taxonomy): Eukaryota > Metazoa > Chordata > Aves > Sphenisciformes > Spheniscidae > Aptenodytes > Aptenodytes forsteri. Next base: position 712,896 of record NW_008796043.1, read on the forward strand.
GAGGCCATTTGATACCTAGTTAGGAAGTCTTTGAATCAACTCCTTGCAACATACAAAGGTGGAAGATTTTGTGCTCAAGAGAAAGAACCTTTTTCATCATCATTTACGATGATTTACAGTTTTATAGTAATACTAAAAATGCTAGTGGTGCTTTCGATTTGAGTCCTGGTTTTGCAGTTACACATTGTAAAAATGTAGCTTGATGAGAATCTTGAAATCTACTCTTTTCTAACAAACAAAATGCTTGAAATATTGGCATTTGTCCATACTCTGTGGAACATTTCCCCCATTTTGTAATACACTTTCCTGTTTGCCTTGTCATTCTTCTCTACAACAGTATGTAGTTGTGTGAAGAATCTGTGACCTCTTCCACAGTTCTAGTGATCTTCAGTAAACTTCCTTTTCTCTTTTTCTTTTTTTTTTTTTTTCATGCTCTGACTTTCATCAATCGGTAGTAATTAGAACATAAAACCAAAAACTGATGTTACAAAGATTTATTTCTTTCAGAGAAACAGTTCAGGATATGATAGAAGTGGCCCCAGAAGAAACATTTGTATGGGAAAATTTTACAGTTTCTCTAAGCATGAGCACAGAAAATAGAATACACAGTTTTATAGCAGAGGCCTCACGGTTGGCTCAGGCCATGTTGACCTGTCTGCTATTTTATGATCTTGTTCTGTGGCCTTGAAAAATTTACTGTAGAAGCACAGAGTAGTGGAGGGTGATAGACATTATCCTGTGTGTAAGTCTTTTGCACCATTTCTGTAGTTATAATGCCTTGATTCATTTAACCAAGTTACTAGTGTTTATTTATACATGTCAATTCTCTCTTTCTAACAGGTACCACTCAACAATGTTGTGATACTATTAATCACCTGAAGCGCATAATCAAGCATAAAGCACCTTCTCTGAACAAGGAAGGAAAACAGCGAGTTCCACGGTCAGCAATTTGCCATTCTTCTGCTTTTTAAATATTACATTTTGGTTAACTATGTATGTAGTTCCATTAACACTTAGGACTGAATGGGGAATTCATCCTGTGACTGTTGCTGATAGAGATCTCCTGATATGTCTGTTGAACCACTGGTGAAATGCTGGACATGATAAAAAAAGGATCGTGATGGTCATTCTTTATTCCAGCATGGTGAGCTCAGAATAGAGAACTTGCTTTAGTTTGGCAGGGACAGAAGGGAAAGAAAAGCATGTTTCCCCCACAGCAGTGTTTATAATAATGTTAGCACTGGTGTTACAAAGCATTTGGAGGAAACTCCTCCCAAGTCGTCTTTTTTTTTCCTTCATTGCTGTAAGTGTTAGCAGAAGTAGGACAAGCAGCAGTAGGATGATCAGTGATTAAAGAGGGGTAGTGAAAAAGGTAGAAGCAGCAAGAATGGATTCAGTATCAGGCTGGGTGAAGCCCTGAGTCATCTTGTCTGATCGCGTAGCTGACCCTGCTTTGAGCAGGAGGTTGGACTAGAGACTTCCTGAGGTACCCTTTTACCTGAATTATCTTGTGATCCTAAAAAAGCAGGCAAGTGGAATCTGGGAGTTAGCTCACTGCTGTGGCATATGGTAAGTTAGGAGACTGGATAATTGGGAACGGGGAAGAACTGTGCGGGCTTATTTAAACTTTAATCTCCATTTTTATCTCTTTGAGTGTTACAAAGAGAAGGAAGGAGACCTGATTCTGCTTTTCAAAATTTTGCCACAAAGACTATGCTCTGGGGATCCAAAGTAGAGTGGCAAGAAAGGAAAGCAGTGCAGGATGTGCTTGTAGAAGGGCTCGTCCTTGTAACGTAGATGGGTTTTGGTTAGATAGATAAAATGACATTCATAATGCTCATGGAACATTTTGATTTTTTTCAACTGGAAGACTATGGCTTCTTGGTAGATGTCATGAGGACTGTTAATCCCTAATATTTTTGTGCAGAGGATTTCCAGCTACTAAGGCAGTATGTCTTCTGGACATTGTCATGTGGCTTTTAGTGCAGTGTGGACGACCTCAGACAGAGTGCCGACATAAAGCCATGGAGCTCTTCTATGAATTTGTTCCTTTATTACCAGGTATTGTAAGTCACAATGTCTTATTATCTTTGCTTTCTAAATACTGTGCATGCCTTCCCTCTACATTTTCTGTGCAAAGTATTAATTACAAGAAAAATTATTTTTTAAGTAAATGTCTGTTCACTCATTGCTGTTAAATAGAAACTAAGTAGTTACGCATATTGGAAATCAAATATTGTGGGAACCTCAGAGTTTGTGGGCACAGAAGAGGGTTTTATTGTGAACTTCCTTCCGGCCAGGAAGGAGAACTTACAGGCCCAGAACTGCTGTTGCATCCAGCGATGAAGGCAGTATTTGCTGACTGGGAAATAGTGGGAGTGTCTCACAAATTGACATCCTCCTTGTTGGGTAATTTCAGTAATATGACCAAGGCTGGATCAGAACCAATACCTTCTCCGCTAGAAGGTCCAGTTTAAAACACAAAGCTTGGGCATGTCAGTCCATTTGCCTCTAATTCCTTGCTAGCTTGAAATGTGTTTTTCCTAGAGAATTTATATTTGTGTGTTTACTTCTATCAGGAAACAAGTCTCCATCTTCTTGGCTGGCTAATATTCTAAAAACCCGAGATGTTTCTTTCCTCATTAACAAATTTGAAGGAGGTGGTAGCGATGCCAAAAGTCCATCTGGGATCCTTTCTCAGCCAACTCTCCGTGGTATGCAGGAGCCCTTCGGTTTACAGACTGTCATGCGGTGGATGGATATGTTCTTAGCAGCACTGGACTGCTACAATACATTCTTTGAGCTGCGAATGATCAAACCTCATGAAATACTGGGTGAGCGATTAACTGTTGCATTAGGTTCATTCATGTCTGTTACACAAAGCCCATCCAAGATGAGTTCCTGACTTGGACTTGAAGCTTTTTTCTTAAATGTAGAGTTGATGAATTTTACAAATTCTGCCAAAGGTTTCAGTGACAGTTGTTGTACTGGATGTTTTCTGATTAAGTAGCACTTTGTTAATAGTGTATCTTAAAATGTTTCCTTTTAGTCCTAGAAATATACCTTTAGATGTCTGTGTCTCAGTCATCCACTCACCAGCAACTTCTTTTACTCTAGCTCATCTTAAAAAAATTATGCTGTACAGCTAATTTCCCTCTGCTGAGGAGAGCAATAGAATTTTTTTTTTTTTTTAATTCTTCCAAAGGTGTTTACCTGCTCTTTATTAATGTCTGGAGGGAGCTATCAGAAAGCAATGAATGAAGTCCCCTTTTCACTTCAAGCTCCGTACATATTACCTTTCTTCAGTTTCCTAATGCTTCAACTGCATCAGGTCCAGAAGCCTTGTATTTGAATTTTGATCATGTGCATAGTAATACCATGTGTAGCCATTGTGTCTCTATCAAAATGTTTTTCTTTTTATTATTCATGCAGGTCTAAACGAAATGCTTTTTATCACTGACAGTACAGTTGCATAGTTACTTCATATATGAAGTCTTGTACAAGTTCTAGGTAGTCTGTCAGTGTCCTCTCTGTCTTGGTTTAAAACAATACTGCAAGATCATTATTGGATGCAGTTAGCATAGGGCCAAATGATTCAAAACTAGAGATTTAAAATTGTCATCCTTTTTATTACACATGCTTAAATCATTATCATTAATAAGGGCTTATAATGATCAATAAGTAGAAAGCTACCCTTCACTGACCAGAATGTTAATATTTGGAACTGGCATATGACTTTCAGAAAATACTGGTGTGACATGTCATCATTTTCTGTTTATCATCTCAGTACGACTGTTTTCTTCTCAACACACAATAATCTGTGTATTGGGAGCTGCTGTATCATTTCAACTTAGTACAATTCTTCTTAGGTGTAAACGAAAGATCCTCATTCTTGGAGGCTGTGCAGTTCTTCCTTGAAACTATTGCTTTGCATGATATCCACGCAGCAGCGCAGTGCTTTGATTGCAGTTCAAAAGGCAGCATGGTCAGTCCACAAGAGAGAGACATGTATAATTACAGCAAGTGTACCATTATAGTCCGAATCATGGAGTTTGTCACCATGATCCTGGAAACATGCCAGCAGGATTTCTGGAAGGTAGGCACTGAAATCTGTAGTGGGTAAAAGATACAAAATTTATAGGTAGTTAAAGATTTGTGTTTTCATTGTGATGTTAGTTTGCTGGAGAATATCAGCTTCAGAGGTGCTTTAATTGAAATTAACGACTAAGCATCGCAAACTGTTGCGGTCTTTGCCTGTAAGTGAAAAGAATTATATTGCACAGTTAATTTTAGTGGTTGATGTAGTTTTGATTACACGAATTAGTATTTCCTGTATATTCCAGTTGTATGTTGACTTTGAGACTCCTGTATATTGATTATGAGATTGTCGTTCTGTATGGAGTACTTGCAATGAGTATTTCCTGCATGACTCCTGATGGCCTTAAATGTGTGGAGGTGATAGCTGCTTAAAAGGCAGAAAGGCAGTTTGTGGCAATTCTTTCTTGAATTCAGCGTCGATATTCAGGTCTCTCCATTTGCCTGACTTTGATGCAATATAAACTGTATTTAACTATATAAAGTATAGTACTTATGAGTCTCTTATGAAATTTACACTGCCAGGTTTAGTTCTGAGACTGTGACTGTCTCTTGTTTTAAGTAAATCTCTAATAATGTGCACAGAGGTGTACATCTGGATTTCAAGGTGATTACAGATGTGTAATCAAGACTGAAACAGGCCTATGTGGACATGAAAGATCTTATGTGCAGTTTGATGAGATAGCATATATCCTATGTATATTTTTATAGACACGTAATTTCTGTGTATTAGCACGATTGAAAGGCAGACATTTCGTAGAGAAAGAGAATGTCCCAGTGAGAACAGTTACTGTTCCATGTTTTGTTTCATTTCAGATATAAGGACTAATGATAAGTTATGAAGAATAAAATAGGGAAATCTAAATGGATTTTTAAATAAAGCTTTTATTTAATGTTTTATTCTTTCTAGCTACTTGAGAAGGAATTGCTTAATGCAAGGCTTATAGAGCTTCTGGTGATGACAGTGTGTGATCCATCACACATAGGCTTTAACACTGCTGATGTGCAAGTCATGAAAAATCTCCCAGATATCTCAGTAAGACTCATGAAAGCTTTGATGAAATCTCCCTATAAGGAATGTTTGAAACTGTGCATAAAAAAAAGAATCACACCGCAGAGGTAAGTAGGGGCTTTCTGGTGAGCATGAATCCAGAACAAATGCCACTCACCATGAGAAATGGGAAGTAAATAACGTTGTGTGCGGTTGCACATGGAGCAGTAACATTACACCAATGTAATGTTACTGCTTCTCTTTTCTCATTAGCATCGAGGAGCTTTGTTCTGTTGACCTGTTTAATTCAGATGCCCGTTTTGATCAAGTTAGGTTTAGTGCTGTCCTTTCTGCCTGCAAGCAACTCCAGAAATCTGGCCTGCTGCATTCTGTTCTTCACAATCAGGTAATTGTTTATCCAGAAAATAATGGTGAATATTTTTCTACAGTAAAGAGCTTTTCCTGTGTAAAAGGCCAATATGAAAACAGAGAACAGATCAGATGAAGAAGTTGTTTAAAATGAGATCAACAGTAAAGAGCTGGTATTGAATAGGATCAGAAATAAATGTTTTACATTTATTCTACAAATCTGAGTAGCACAATACTGAGGTTTGAACGATCTTCATAATTATGTCTGTCTTCCTTCAATTTCCAGGGCCTGGAGGCAACCAGAATGTGCCTAAGACTTCCTTTTAGTGAGCTTCACAAGACTGAAAGCTCAAAAAGTCAGGATTTACTGTCCTATAAAGGAGGCATTTTTCAACAATTTTTAAACGGAGAACATTCGAAGTGATGAGGGAAATTAGAAAGGGAATACACTCTGGCTGATAAGAAGCAATATAGTGGGTCTGAGTTGCAGGAAAACAGGATGGAGAGCAGTTGGGGGGTGGAGGTCTATGCTATATTACTCAAAAGAATTCTTTCTACTAAGTTTCTGGTTGTAGTCCATCTATTTTACTTCGGGCAATTGCATAGCCATGCAACGGCCACAAGGACTGAGAGAATTTGTTTACTGGTGAGCAAGGCTATATTTAGCAAGTAACAAAATATTTAATTTCTGTGGGGTGTTTGCCATATATCCTCTACATCTAAACAAAAGCTAGAGCTGTGATTGTGGCATGGTGATATTCAAGGAGCTGCATGGTTTACCTTTTGTGGCCCACCCGTTCTGACCAAGCCGTTCATTTTATTTCTGTAGTAGTGTTGTTACGTGAAAAAAATCTGGAGGAGGATCAGAATCTTTTGAAGATTTTCAGATGACTGTTAGTTTGTTCTGAACTTCGTACACAACAGCGTTGTCTGGTTAAAAATCTTGTTCCTCAGTTAGAAAGGTGTCTTGTCATGGTATATTTGCATCGCTTTATAAGAAAATGACGAGTTCAAATGTTTTCATTAGCTATACAGCTGGATCGGAAGGCCTTTATGGTTTTTTTTTCAGCTTATATTAATTGTCACTTGTTTGTTTATTTCCATAGGATGAAGGGCATAATTTCTCAGTTGGCTCTAAGCTTCTTTCAGTTGTTTATAAAGGTATTGCACCTGGGGGTGAAAGGATATCTCTTCCATCGTTAGACATCAGCAGTAAGAGATTAGCTGATAGACTCCTGCAGCTAGCCTTTGCTATTGATGACCAGGTAGGATATGGTTCTCCAGTTTTAATACTGAATCATCATTTAATACTCATCATCAATAGTCTTCTACCCATATTTTGCGTAGATGAGGCTGATGTTTTATTCATAATCCTACAGAGGAACTGTAAGGATTCTTTGGTTTAATTGAGTGACAATTGTAGGTAACAAGCATTTCAGTATTCTGTTTGTGCTTTATTTTAGTGCTTTTTGCTAACATAAAAGAGTTTGGGATGGAAGCTTTAAAAAACTCATGCGCTTTTGTAAGACATGAGTGAAACTTAATGTGCTTGAGATAACTGTCTCTATACCTTAATTTTCACAGTGTGAGGAGCTAGTAAGTCTGCTGTTGAACACAGTGGTGTTATCTGTGCCATTATCAGGAGCATCCCAGAAGAACCTGATCAATTTCTCTCATGGACAGTATTTCTACAGCCTGTTCTCAGAAACCATCAATCAACACCTGCTGAAAAACCTGGATGTGATCATAGTCCAGCTTATGGAATCATCTGTCAGCAATCCCCAAATGGTATTAGACTTCTTTAAAAGGACAAAGTCAAATGGGAATGTTAGAAGTAACACTTCTTCTGTTGTTATAGGTAGATGTAACTGAGTGTGTAGTGGGGAGAAAGTGCATTTGGTTCCACTTCGGACAGCACTGCATTGATAGGGTGGGGGGGGGTTTCTGTCATGGCCTTCTGGTGCCTACTGGCCCTACCTTCATGATCTCTGACATAACTTAGGCTGTCTGTCATCTTACCTCAAACTGAGTGGAAAGTGCTTACCTATTACCTATTCTGAAATCTATGAATTTCAGGATTCTTTTGCACAGTGCTTCAGATCAAGAGCGTCCTTCAAAGCAAGTCTGATTGTTCCCATTTACTGTGCTTTGATTTTAATTGTAGAGTGGTCCAAGAGCATGTGGACTGGATTTGTTTTGGATAAAGCTAAACTGAACTCCAACCACTAATGGGCATTTATTCCACAGGACTAGAGTAGAGCTAGGTCAAAGTATTAAAAAGAGAGACAAACACATACACACACAATCCCCTGTGACCTGAAATAAATACAGGGTAGATGTCATGTACTCAGTCTCAGCACCACTTGTTTTGCTCAACAGATTTTCTCCTGTTGGTCCACACTACTTACTAATGTAGAGCTCACCTCAGGTCCATGAAGGAAATGTGTTTTAACTGAGAAGCCTTCTTTCAGTGCTTCCGACAAACAGAAGGGTCAAAAAGAAAGATCAAAAGTCCACTTTCCCTTTTGCTTAAAAAGATGCTCAGGAAAGTAGATCTTCCTTTTAAAAATAACTGGATCTTTTTTTACCCAAGATATTATGCTTAAAGGTGTTGCTTCCAACATTTTAAAACACTGGGAGCGTAATTTTTTATGATACTAGAAATTGTTTAATTTGATTGTAGAGAGATGTATATATGTTTTAAAAGGCTGGTTCTTGTGATGAGTTTGTAGTGTTTCCTATGCAGAGCATGCCACAATAGATTTACTTTTAAAAGTGTCCCTGATAAATGGTAGGCTACTAATTTACACTGGCTACATGTAGCAATAGTGTTAAGTCTTCACTTCATTAATTTAATTAAGGTAAATAGCCAAATTGGGTCAAACAAACACTTTTCTGTTGTCTGCTATTTGCTGTTCTTCTTTGCCTGACTTTTAAAAAAATGTATTTTGGATTACATTTGATAAGATATCTTTTCTTTAGTTTTATGCATTTGTGATGTATGGGAAGAAAAATTAAGGTTTATTTTACTGTACCCATCCAAATCTGGTGAAATCACAAGGTTGATAACATTAATCCAGTTTATTAGGTGGTTGCCAGCTATTCAAGAGGAGAACGCAGAATTCAGGTTTGGAAGTCAGTGACCATTAGTTTTAGTCGGGTCTTTCTTAGACTGTGAAGAAAAGAGATTGAAGCATACTTAGTTCACATCTGGTATGCTGTGGTTTATGTTTCTTTTCAAAATGTATGCAAATGAGTTAGCATATGTACTATTTCTCCTATTTCTCAGCTTCACACTAACTAAAATTTTCAAGTATTGATCTTTAGAGTCATTCTGGATTATCATTTATTTCTCCATATTCACACAAAAGGTATGGGAAGGAATTGCTGCATTGTACTCTGAATGAAACAGGAGTAAATGGGATAGAAGTCTCTTTTTTGAAAAGTGTGTGCTTTTAATTTCCTGCAGAGAGACTTCTCCTGTGTCCTTTTGAGATTTAAGTCTAGCATTGCTATGTGATGCAATAAATTAAACTTAAGTTTGCTGATATGTCAGGGTAGAATTTTCAGATTTCCATAATTAGGCATTTACTTTCCATCAAATACAGTTATATTCAAGGATGTGAGATAGAATTAAGTTCTTCTAATTTTAGATCCTAATCTTACCTTTCCGATGGAGTCGAAGAAGAGAAAGGTGCTTCTAATTTAGGTGCTTTTAGGACAGATAGTAAGTCAGACAGAAAGAGCCTAAGTTGAAGGGATTTTCTTCTTTTTCTTTCAACAAGACACTTTTTAACTTTCAGTCAGGTGTTCTGTTCTCCTGAATCTGTGATGCTCTTTTATGATTGCCCATACCAATGAAGAGATCCTATCATCCTTTCATTTGGGATGCAAGAATCTACTTGTTGCCTTTCCTTCCAGGTTGGTAGCATTTTGAACGGCATGTTAGATCAGAGTTTTAGGGAGCGTACCGTATGCAAGCAGCAAGGAGTGAAACTGGTCACAGCTGTGCTAAGAAACTGGAAGAAACTTGACAGTTGGTGGGCCAAAGGTTCAGCTCCCGAGAGCAAAATGGCAGTCTTGACCCTGCTGGCAAAAGTTCTGCAGGTATGCATTGCTTTATAAAATCCAGGTGACTTTTCTAATTCTGTAGGAATTGTATCTTGTTTTAAAGAAATGCTATTTCATTCTAATGTTTTATGTTTGGAAAAAAAAGAAAAGAAGTTGGAGAATATCAGAATCTTTTTTTATTTGCAAAGTACAAAAGTATTTGGACAGGCAGAAATTACTAGATTTTGCCCTTCTCACTCCCCCCCCCCTTTTTTTTTAACTGCTCTTATGTTTTAGCTGCCTCTTTTCCTTCTGGAGAATTGGTACAAATGCAGAGAGTAACGTTTGAAACTGAGCAGCCTCTGATGACATTCTTTGTCATAGTGGCATCCAGAAAGTCACAATGGAGGAGTTCTACCCATATCAACAGACTGCAGAAAGATCTTTATTTCAAAGACCTTTAATTTCTGTTAATTTGGGGGTTTGGTCTTTTTTTTTTTTTTCTTTCTCTATTTTGAAAACATAATTCATCTACTTATCCTGTTGGGGTTTTTTAGGAACTTGTAAAAGTAGCTGTATGCAAATATACACAAAGATCTGGTATTGAGAATTTTTTTTCTTTTTTATAATTAATTATTTTAAACTTGAATTGTTTTAAAGGTATGTGTTAGGACATAGAATGTGAGCTCTATTGCTGTATTAGCTGACAGTGAAGTGGCCAGTAGGAAATCTGGCTTTGAGAGGGAGCTTAATATTTTTTTGAACTGGAAAAATATCCAACATTATGATTTTGTTTGTATTGTGTAGGACCTTTTAGAATTCTTTTTGATAGTCCTTTTAAAACCAAAATCACTCTGTATGTGCTTTCTGTTGTTTCAGTGTATTTTTTTAAATCAGTGTATTTTTTGAAATAATTCTATAGTTCATGGGGTTTTTATTGTTCATTAATACAATTATCTCTTTGAATAGTTAAAAAAAAAAACTAATTTTTTTGTTTCTTCTGTCGTTCCAGATAGACTCTTCAGTTTCTTTCAATACCAATCATGAAGCATTTACAGCTGTTTTTAATACCTATACCAGCCTACTTACTGATCAGAATTTAGGCTTAAATCTTAAGGTAAATTGCTCGCTTCAGTGGCTTTGCTGGCCTCCCCAAGATTAGAATGTTAGTCGTTTGTTAAATTCCCCATTGTTGGGCTTAAATTTTACCTTAGTTTGCACAGTAACATGGACATCACTTCCATTTTTTATTCTCCTGTTCAACAACCTAAAAATTGTAAATCGTCCTTTTTGTTCTTCAGGCAAAAGGCACTATCGCAGATCTTGTGTTTTGGTTTTAGGTGCTCCTTTTTTTCTTGCCCTACTGAAAGGCATGTAAGTTTTAGGGAAAAAAAAAACTTACTGCAAATAGTTTAGAACTCTGAAGTGTTCATTTGAGAAGTGACAGCTAATCAGGCTTTTAGCAGGGACTGGCATTTCCTACATGTCAAATTACGAACGTCTGCCATGATTTTAATGTCCATGTCTGCAAGTGTGAGACCGGTACTAATGGATTAACTGCTATATGTGGCTTGGTCAGGAGAGGGAGATAAAGTACTGCACGCTGAAAGTGGAAGTTACAAAAAATGCTGGAGGATAACGTTTGGACTAGAAGATTAAAAATTTTCTACTTATGAAACAGTAGACAACTTTGCATAGTTGCTGCTCTGTCAGTCTACCTTTAGCTAGCCAGAGCTTTGTACTTTCCTGCACATTCAAAATAAAGTTTGGGATCTTCCTTTAGCTGCCAGGTGATGCATTAAATCAGTCACTTGTGTGATACTGGATGCTTGCTTAAAAGAACAGTGAGGTCTTATTCACAGCCATGTCAGCCATGAGATATTAATTAGCTTTTAACTCCCACTCAGCGCTGAGCAAACCTTGTTTTCTGAACTAGCACCTGAAAGATGAGCAGCTACATAACGTATCTTTATCAGTACACCGAGCCATTAAATCAGTAAGCACAGCCACTGCTGATTATTTTGTAGTCCTATTCAACTTGCTTCATAGTTAGAGAATTTTTTTTTTAGTGTGAAACTGTATTTCTTTTCTTCAGGGCCAAGCAGTGATAATTCTTCCATTCTTCACTAATTTGACTGGAGAAAAACTTTGTGACCTTAAGAATGCTCTTGATCAACTTGTAGCTTTAAATTTTCCCATGAGGTCAGATGAGTTTCCCAAAGGAACCTTGAAGCACAATAACTATGTAGACTGCACTAAAAAGGTTAGTATTTTTAATGAATGTGTAATTAGAAGCCTAAGTGAACTATGTCTAGAAACAATGTTTCACAGAGTCTGGAATTGAAGAGAGAGACCTTCAGTTCATTTAAGGAAATCAGCTTTTCTGTTTCTGAGTTATATCTTTATCCAGAAGTTTAACTTACAGATACACATTAAATTACGCATATTAAATACACAGTCCTTCTGAGCATCTGCTTCTGATCAGTATTGAAAAATAATTACACAATTAGATGGAATCGATTTGATCCAGTGTGGCTCCTTATTTTATGCATTACTTATTTTTTCAGTTTTTAGATGCATTAGAATTGTCTCAGAGTCCAATGTTGTTGCGGTTGATGACAGAAGTCCTCTGTAGAGACCACAGACATTTAATGGAGGACTTATTTCAAGCCAGCTTCAAAAGAATTTCCAGAAGGTGAGTTTGGTCTATTGGATTTTGCTCTTGTTCTCATTGAATTTTTGCTGAAGCAAATGTGCTACCTCTATTATGTTGTCCTTGTAATAGTGATGATTTACACCATACAGTTTTACATAATAGTTTTAATTCAGATTTTGCTTTTGTCTTCACATTTCAAAAACATTTCTGAAGTGTGAACAAGTGGCACCAGCTTCCAGATAACACTTCCAATGCATGAGCAAATTTTGTAAAGCCTTCTGTTAATTAGCATGTTCTGGCAGAATTCAGTTGAAGACGGTAATTGTGTGTGATACTTTTATTTGCTATCCCTGTGTAACCACACGATCACTTAAGTTGATAGCACTTAAACTGACAGTGAATTACTTTGTTCAACTCCTTTGAAAACACAACAGCACGTTTATTTAATTGAATGTTTCCAGAGTGGTAAATTGTAGACACAAACATGCTCTGTCTACAGAAGAGGTCTTCAGTCTCTTCCAAACCAAACATTCCAATTCATGATGGGCTATTAAGTAGTGACTATTTTGGAGCGTGTAGTTTCCTGGACAAAGTCATTTATCTTACGCCCAAATCCCATTTCTGAAGTTTTAGCTTTTCTAAATTATTCAGAACAACAGTTCATCTAGTAGTGGAACACTTGATAGGCCACAGACGGACCTGATAACAGTGAAGTCTCCTCCTCTTTTTCCTTGTTTGCTCCCATCCTTCACATGTGCCAGATAATTTTTTTTTTTTATGTTGTTCAGTGAAAAGGGACTGAGAAAGCTAATGATTGCTTTTGGATTAAACTAAGAAAGATACATAAACAAGTTTACTATCTGTTGCAGAGTAAGAAGCTGAGATTTTCTTTGGAGAGCTCCACAATAAGTGGTGATTCAACCTGATCTTGCATGTCTTGTAGAATGATAACCCAAGAGGGTATCAACGCAGACAATAAAAATTTTTAAATGTCAGGGGGTTTTGAAACATAAATGGAGTCTGGTAAAAGAGTTTTCATCTTGAGATTTCCATCTTGTTTAGGAGCACCACTGACAAACAAGTGATGCTGTTGGACACCGTTCACAAAATGTTCCAGAGTGAAGACCTTCTTTCAAATACTACCCGTCAGGCGTTTATGGATCGCTCCCTCCTCACTCTCTTGTGGCACTGCAGCTTGGATGCACTGAGAGAATTCTTTGGCAAGATTATAGTACAGGCTATGGATGCACTTAATTCCAGGTTTACAAAGGTTTGAACTACTTTTTTTTAGGATTGGGGAAGGTCTGATAAAGTGCTGGTGTTGGTATGTACATTTTGCTTAACTTTGAGTGAGACACTAATTGAAACCATTTGCTTTCCAGTTTTCTGTATCTTGAAGCAGAAGTTTATGCCAATTACACGGTTTGGTTATTAGTGAGAAACCTTTCTTTATTCCCCAACACACTGTTGCTTTGAAGTTAATGTATGTTTGCATATCTGCTGTGTATAAAAATTGAAGTTGGAATGTTATCTATATATATCTACAGGGGTCTGAATTTCTGTCAAAAGCAGAAACCCGTTCTAACTTTGAAATATGAAAGCTGTATAAAATTGTAGCCTGTTACTACATTGTAAGAGAGAGGTATTCAGCCTCCATAATGAAAGCTCTTAAATTAGCTGCCTTACTTCTAGAGAAAGAAACACATCTTCTAATTATTGCAAAGATCCTTCAGCAAGGGATTAGGAGCACAGATCTTCCTTTCTCTATTTACAGCCTATCCTCCAGTTTAGAGTATAGTTACGTGCAATGATTTTGTTGTCAGTGGAGGTCTCTGCTCTTGCCATAGTTCTTCACCCCCACAGTTTTGCTGATGCAGCTGTTTAAAGGCAGCAGGACAAACGAGATGCTGAAATGATTCAAATTTATTAATAGTTATTAAAAACAAAATGCTAAAACCAAGACTTATGTAGAGTCACCCCCACCATGTTTCTGTTGCTGTAAACGTTGGCACCAAAGTGAGGTGCATAAAGAAACTCATAAATAATACCCAGTATGGTGACATGTATGTATATTTTGCTTACAGGTGTCATGAGTCTGAGCCATTACTTGGTACTCATTTTACTCCAATATCACTATAATGATTTAGGACAATTGTATTTAAGACAGTTCACCTGATAAAGAGCAGGTCATAGAATCATAGAATAGTTTGGGTTGGAAGGGACCTCTAAAGGTCATCTAGTCCAAACCCCTGCCATGGGCAGGGACACCTTCAGCTAGATCAGGTTGCTCAGAGCCCCGTCCAACCTGACCTGGAATGTTTCCAGGGATGCACCTCTCTGGGCAACCTGTGCCAGTGTTTCACCACCCTCAGCTTAAAAAATTTCTTCCTTA